>NC_143159.1:18642097-18663085 GCF_041381405.1 Jatropha curcas
GATTGTAATAATTAGGGTGGTTTGTAACTCTTTTCTCCTCCCTCCTTTCTTTGTGGATGCTTTGTGTTTTATTTATTATCTTTGTAATATTTGTATGAATGACATGGTTTTCTGAAAATTGCATTAAAATCATTTTACATCTCAATTGAAAGTTGATCTTATTATTAATTATTGTGAATCTTTGGACAATGTGGAGGCCAGTTTAGCTGGGCAAAATGGGTGCCTAACACCTTCCCATTTCGTACTTAACTTTTGAACCCATCTCTGGTTTAAAACTGGATTAGCCGATTTCAAAGAATTGTCTAATTCAAGAATTTTTCCTTAATAAGCGTGGCGACTCCAAAATAAAACTCTTCCCAAAGTAAGAGAACCTTTTGCGAGGATTAAACGGATTTAGTAAAAGAAAACCATTTTGATAAATAAAATCAATCAAGCCCGTTCAATTCGATTCTTTCCAAATCCAAAACTTTTTGGGAAAAATCGCGCGTCCTCAGCCTGGCGACTCCACTAGGGATCGAAACCAGAATCTCTGATTTTCGATTTTGGATTCGAACTAGTGAATTGACTCTGAAATTTCTCCAATTATTCATAATCTTTAATAATGCTATTAACTTTAAAATTGAGTTTCCTTTTTGTATTTATAAATGTCATTCATGCATTTATCTCTTCTTTATCTCCTTTCTGCCTTAAACCCTAAAGGTGATATTGGGGTTACTCGACTGTTTGGATCCACCACTAATATACAGCACTTGTAAGTCAAGTACCATGTGGTATATCAAAAGAATTGGCACAATCCGTTATCACCTTTTGTTTAGACCTAAAGCAAAAGGGAGGAAACAACCAATTCTCACTTATGGAATCCAACACTTAATAGAACCTAACCTAAGCTCATGTAATTGACCCTAATTCCTTCTTTTAGAATTACCATAATAATTAATGATTGTTGCATACATCCAATAAATGCGAGGGGCCTCGGTCCAAAATTCCATGACAATTTATGAGCCCAACCTATATGTCTTAAGGTTTAGAAAAGACTGTACCTTGAACCGTGTGTGGGAGATATAAGGTTGGAGGTCAAGTATTTCCTTATTCCCGTTTCCTCACTTGTTTGTATATAATTACCGTGATTGTGTTGTGCTTTGTTCATGTATCATTTAACTTATTTTCTTATAGCCATTTAGGTATATTCCATCATGGCTCGATCCCGACGATTAAAGTGCCAAAGGTTGAAAGACTTAAGAGAAAAGTTGAGGCAAAATGAGGTAAAAGACCTATTTCCAATAGTGATTATAAGACCAAGGGCCAAATGCCTAAGAGGGAAGCTCCTCCAATTCCAACTCCAACGAAGGAAGACCAATTAGAAGAGCCTCATCAACTCTTACTTGAAATAAAGCAAGTGAAACTTAAAGCTATGACTCTCTTCCAAGGCTTGGAGGCGCGAATCACGCTTATGTGCAATATCGCCAACCGCCTTGTGGAAATTGGACATTTCACATTAGAGGATGCGAAGCCGTATCAAACCTCTTAGGTTGTGAGGTTTTAACTATTGTAAATATCTAGTTAGGGCCTCAAAAAGAACAATGTTTGGAAAGTAATGAAAGTTTTGAGCCAAGTGTTATTAATGCAAAAAGAAAATAAATAAAAAGAAAAAAGGAAAATCTCAAACATATATAAATAAAGAACCCTGCTCAAGTAATATTACACTTGAGGCAAAAAGTAGGGGATAAAAAATAACAAATAATTAATAAGGCATATAAATATTTTGCTATGAAATAACCCATGTTTTACTCCTAACAGTTGTCAAGAGTCTTTCTACGACTTTGGATTTTATCAGTCGTGATAAAGCCACGGTGGAACATAACATTAGGTGCATTTCACGATGTTGTGATTTTATGATCGCATTTTTGTATGACATTCCATATCCATGTATCCACGCATACATGCATCATGTCGTGTTTTCTAACATTGGTTTTATGCAGTCAAGATAGCACCGCATAAAGAAAAAGCACTGAAAATAGTCAGTTGGTTGAGGATAGATAGTCGGTTGATTAGAGTTGAAGAACCTTCAACCCCCTTTGATTTACTTGGTACAGTTTCCTCTAGTTCGTCGGGCTCCCGCTTTGAGATTGAAAACTCTCCAGTTCAAACATATTTATCAATTCTAACCTCTACTTCTGCTGATAAAATGCATGAGCCAAGCATTCCCTTTTTTGAGATTGAGAAGATGATTGAGAAAATAGTAGCGACCAGTCTTGAGAAGCTCATGAGAAACGATAAGGGAAAAGAGAAAGTGGCAATCGAAGATGACGAAAAGGCTAAGGATGAGTCTAAAAAGAAGGAACATGATGAAGACACTTGGCAAGCAATGAGTTTTTTAAGAAGATGTCTGCTAAAAAGGTTGAGCATGAGTCGATCGTCTCATAAAAATTTGAGAAGTTAGATAAGAAGCTTGAGAAGCTGTATATTTTCATGAAGTCCATGGGGATGGACCAATACATGGACATAGGTGATGATGATGACGAAGAGTTGGAGTTGAAACAAGCCTTCCCTGTGACTTATAAAATGTCGAAAGTGGCAAAGTACGATAGAAAGGTGACTCGAAGGTGCACCTCATGCGATACAAGTCAATCAGGGAATTGGCGGGTCTGCCGCCAAGGGAAACTTTGAAAATGTTCCTAATTTCCTTAATTGGCTCTGCCCAAACTTGGTATCACAATCTCGAGAAGAGAGTAAGAAGAGATTGGAATCATCTTACCATGGTTTTCCTCACGGAATATGCTTAATCTCTAAATGAGCATTAATTTGAGATTTGGAGGCAATTGTGCAGAAACAAGACGAAACCTTTACTAACTACATGGCTAGGTGGAGAGTCACGATCGTGCAAATGAGGAACTGTCCGGATACCAAGAAGCAGATCAAGATTTTTGTAAAGGGGACTGTACTACCTTCCATGAAAAGCTATATTATATGTCACTGGTTGAGTTTTCTCAAGTTTATGAGGTGGGAATCGCCATCGAAGATAAGGGGAGGATAAGAAGTATGGGAATTGTGCTGAAAATTTCCATAAGTCCAGGTTCCAAGGGTCTAGTCAGTCAGCTAAGATTCCAAGCACCAACAAGAACACAACAACTGCTGCTTTGGATTTGAGAGCTACTAATGTGCCACAAAGAAGATTCTCCGAATTTGGCACTCCTCTAGAGTATTCGAGAAAGTAAAAGTAGTGGGTTTATTGAGACTGCTCGCACCAAGACGTGCCCCAACACCTTTGCCAAGGAACTTTGATCAGAATGCATAATGTCACTTCCACCAAAGTAGGGCATACCACTGACAATTGCTTGCGGTTGAGACATGAAATTCAAGATTTAATTGACAATGGCAAAGTTACAGATCCTGAGAAGTCAAGCCTAGCACAAGGACTAATCCACTCCCTAATTTTAAAAACGTGATGCCTCCTAAGAACTTGTATATGATTGAGTCTAGAAAGACTCCCGAGAGGTGTTGGCCAAATTTGAAGAAGAAGAGGAAAGAGAGAGAGAGAGAGAGAGAGGGAGAGATGTTATTGGAGCAAATCTACATTATGTTGCTCAATGTCTAGGATGGTGATGAGGAATGGTTGGAGCAAAGTGAGCAAGTCTGGGTTGGAAGTGACGATGAGGTGGTGGTAAATCCCATTATTTTGGATGTATGTAGTAGCGAGGATGAAGAAGAAGCAAAAAATATAAGCCATATGACCCGAAGTGGTCAGATCTATCAACTAGATATGATAAGCCTCAAGAGGAGAAGGAAAAGGCAAGCTTATCGGGTGTGCCGAAAACTGAAACTGAAGATGATGCCCTGATCAAACAAATAAAAAGAACCCATGCAAATGTAAGCATGTGGGACTTGCTAGTATCGTCAAAACAACACCGAGAAGCTTTGCTAAAAGCCATAGTAGAGATTCCTATTTCATCATATATTTCTCCAGTTGATTTTGTTGGGATAATACAACATAATCCAGCTAATGTACTTCCTCTCGAAGGATGAAATCACTCCAAGGCACTATTTATAAAAGCTGAGGTCAAAGGAAGAGTAACTAGAAATGTAATGATAGATGATGGGTCAGCTCTGAATGTATGTCCTTTGAAGCTACTTTCTAAGTTCAAGATGGAACTGTCTGATTTGGAGCCTTTTGATGTTGTGATTAGAGCATATGATTACTCGAAGAGACAGGTTGAGGGTATTTTCAAGACTATAGTCAAGGTGGGGCCTATAGAAAAGGAGACTGAGTTCATTGTAACCGATATCCCCCCAACATTTTCCCTACTCATGGGGTGCCCATAGTATCATTCCTTAGGAGGAGTACCATCAACGCTACACCAGAAAATTAAAATTCCTTTTAATGGTGGAATTATCACCATTCCAAGTGAAAGTGAAAGGAGTGTAGCTACGCTTAATGTGGACAAGCAAGTAATCCTCCCATGGACTAGTTTTTATATTGCTGTTTCGAGTACTGACATAGGGCCCACTGTCTCCAACATCATGAAGAGAATGAACTATGAAGAGGGGAAAGGGCTTGGAAAGAATCAACAAGGCATTACAGAGCTGTGAACCCCTCCCCAAAACATCATATGCATGTGGATGCATGTGACTAAGAGAAGAAATGCACGTGATGTGTATGAGTCGCCACCTTGTTTAATTATTTTGGGGTAAACTAGGAAAAACCCTAAGTGACTCCAATTTTAATTAACCTAATTGCTAGATTAACTAACCCAATGTTTAAGGCATGATCTACGCACCCGAGGTGGATCCTGAGACTATGTCATGCTGATAAACTAACCAATGAATGAATGCTTTGTAGGGTAAAATGAAATAATTGGATCCATGAAAATGTTTATGTGATTTCGACTTGCCGCTCGAGGTTAAATCCCAAACGTGCCTACGTACTTCCGTTTGAATGGAAGATCAAAGTCAACGTAGTTCGATGGGCCTTCTTTGAAGGGCTTTGAATGGGTATGCTTAATGCATGAGTGTGTGTATGCTTTGTGCATTTTGTTTAGGCATTTTGCCAAATTGTTGATTGATTTGATTAGGCATTTGTTGCCAAAAGTGTTGATTTAAGGCTTTTAGCCAAAAGATTGGTTGGGCGATTGTCGCCGAAAATTGATGTGATTTAGGCAATTTATTGCCAAAAATTGGTTAGGCGATTTGTCGCCAAAGTGATTAAGGCATTTGTGCCAAAAGTTGGTATTGGAAGGCGTTTAGCCAAAAGATTTAGGCAATTTATTGCCAAAAATTGGTTAGGCCATTTGTCGCCAAAGTGATTAAGGCATTTGTGCCAAAAGTTGGTATTGGAAGGCGTTTAGCCAAAAGATTTAGGCAATTTGTTTGCCAAAAGTGATTATTCGGGCATTTGTCGCCAAAATGACTGATTTAAGGCTTTTAGCCAAAATGAATAGATTTAGGCAATTTTTGCCAAAAGTTGATGTGATTTAGGCGATTGTCGCCAAAATGATTGTTTGAAGGCTTTTAGCCAAAAGATTGATTAATTCTAAGGCATTTTGCCAAAGCTTCTGATTTAAGCGATTTGTCGCTAAAAAGTGGTTAATCTAATTTATAGGCAATTTGTTTGCCAAAAATTGATTGAACCGTGGGCAATTTGTTGTCAAAATGTGGTTGATTTAATTGTAGGCAATTTGTTGCCAAAACGTGATTGATTAAGGCTTTTTAGCCACAATTATTGATTAATTGGACTTTGAGCTGACTGTTCGAAATAAAGGCAATTAAACCGTAGTTATTAATTAACTAGGTATTTTAAGCCAATATTGTCGGATTTAGGCTTTAATACCATGATTATTTATTAACCGGGCATTTAGCCTAAACTTATCTATTTGAGGCAGTTTATTTGCCTAAAGATGTCATGAATGCAATTATGCAGTTATAGAATTATTAGGAGTAGAAGAGAAGAATGTATGAAATGCTAAATTAAATAGGCAGAGTTTAGTTCATGTACCTGATTTAATCGACGGCCACTTCTTAACTCCAGGTTAAGCTCCTCGTTAAGGAAATATTAATTAATTTTAATTTTAATGACCAAATAACAAAGTAAGAAATAATAAAGCTAAATAAAAAAAAATGCAGAAAAGCAGTAAAGAATCGCAAGGAGTGTAAGGGAGAAGGAGCGTCCGTCAACACAGACTGAGTGAGGAAAACGGAGTGCCGGGGCCACTATTTATAGGCGAAATCGGACTGTTTCGGCGGCCGGGCCGCCAGGCTCGGCGACCGGGTTCGGCGGCCCGCTCCGGCGGCCGGGCCGCCGGAGCTCGGTGGCTGGGCCGGCGGTTCTGCTGATTTTTTCGCTCCGGAGGCTTTTCCGGGAGTTCCGGACCTCCAAAAAATATTCCGGGACCAGTTCCGTGATCCTTGCAACGTCCCGGACGTTTTAAGTACTATATTGGCATATTTCTGGTGAACTTCCAAAATGGCCTTTGGTCCGGCCGGACTGTTTGCAGTCCAGGAAACCTGGCTCTTTGAACCTCAAAAAAGGGTATTCACAGGCGACTGCAGCAGCTGTCGCCGACGGCGCAGCCGCCGGCGATAGCGGCTACCGCCGCCTTTAAGGGCGGCCGCCACCGTCGCGGCCGGGAAAACTGGCTTTTTGTGCCTCAAAATTTGAGTATTCACAGTTGCCCCCCACTGGCTATCATAAAAATGATTTATGAGAGCCAGTGGCCGTCTGAAGGAGCAAATTTTGAGGATGGGCAAAGGAGGAAACCCCGCCGTTGGTTTTTTTCTATGAAATGAAATGATCAAATGCATGGATTTATGTTTGTTACTTAAAGATGTTTTTGCCTCTTTGAGGACTTAAAAAGAAATTTTGCCTCTTAGAGGACTTGAAAAAGAGGTTTTCCCCTTAATGAGGGCTTGAAAAGAGATTTTGCCTCTTAGAGGACTTGGAAAGAGATTTTGCCTCTTAGAGGACTTGGAAAGAGATTTTGCCTCTTAATGAGGGCTTGAAAAGAGATTTATTTTTTTCTTTGAGAACCAAGGGTCCACCTAAAGTCGAAATGATCCAATGGCTTGGTTTTTGATGAAAAATAGTTGGTTATTGGTTAGGGTTTCACCCTAGGTTTTATGTAAAAAAAGTTAACCATTAACCGGGTTCTACCGTGGGTTTGTGTAAAAGAGATTGACGATGGTTGGGTTTCACCCTGGGTTGTGCATGTTGTTTTTTTTTTTTTTAACACTTGCCCCTGAATCCGACTTGGAGGATTTTGCCCCCTGCTTGAGAGAATTGATGCCCTTATTAGCTGAAATAGAATTTCTTCTTAATGAAAGACTAAAAATTCCGTGATTACTTCTGTGATGGGAGAATGGTGAAGGTTCTTATCACTTCTTGCCCCCAGAATGGTGCTGACCATGGAATACTTCAAAACATTGGTGTTACACTTGTCCAATCGATTGAGGAATCAAAGAGAACAAAGCCACTTATATGACTCGAGGAAACGGACAATGTGGATGACATCGCTCGTCTGAAAGGATCGAAGAAACGATGGTCCGAGTAGAGACGAGGTATTAAAGAATTACCTCTCAATGATTATGTTTGACATTTTTTAGGGTTGTTTTGGAAACCCTGGGGATTGAATTGACATTTTCCTCTCTCTCTTTTTTTCGAGGAATGACTCAAAGAGTGACGCTTTCAAAACGAACTTTTGAGAATGACTCGATTTTTGTGACTCGTTGTGGAATGACCACTGGTGATGGAGACTTGATTTTAGAGACTCGATTTAGAGACTCAAATTTTTCTTGTAGTGAATTTTGACTCGAAGGAATTCAGTGGTTCCTGGAAAAAATGATTTATATACTCCCGAGAAGACCTTTGAAAGCACTTTTTTTTCTTTTTGCCTTAACTTTTGCCTAGTAGCCGCCCTTTCGGGTTTTCGACTCTAGCAGGCTCTTTGCCCTAACTTTTGCCTAGACCGCCCTTTCGGGTTTTCACCCTAGCGGGCTCAATTCTTGCCTGAAGCCGCCCTTTCGGGTTTTTAACTCCAGCTTTTATTTTTCTTTTCTTCTCTTTTTTTTTTATTATTTTTATTATTATATTTTTTTATTGGCAAAGAGAAAATGCTTTTTATGATGCAGACTTATGTTTGTGACCGCGCCTTTGTGGCTGCCTACGTATCTCCAAGAACTCTTCGGGGGATGGGGAGAATCAGGTCTTTCGTAGTTCCTTCCGGGATGCGAACTTCGTGCTCGGCTGGTGCGGAATTAATCTCCGACTTGATGTTAGTGCGGAATTCCTTTCCGTCTTGGTGCGGATTTTATTTCCGACTTGCTGTTGGGGCAAAAGTCAATTTCGACTTAATGCTGATTGTGGAATTCATTTCCGATTTAATTTCTTCGGGATTCTTTCCCGACTTGATATTAATACAGAATTCATTTCTGACTTGATTTCTTCGCAGAATTTCTTCCCGGCTTGATGTCTTTGCGGGATTCCTTCCTGGCTTGATGTTGATGCAGAATTCATTTCTGTTTTGATTTCTTCGCAGGATTCCTTCCCGGCTTGATGTCTTTGCGGGATTCCTTCCCGGCTGGATGTTGATGCAGAATTCATTTCTGACTTGATTTTTTCGTGGGATTCCTTCCCGGCTTGATGTCTTTGCGGGATTCCTTCCCGGCTGGATGTTGTTGAATCAACTTATTGACTCGAGCTCGTATGATAGTGATGACCCTAGGCGAATCTGACTTCGTTGTTGTAGTGGTTTTACCACTGGTTGACTGAAATATGACTTGTATTCACCACAAAGAGTTTTGAATACCAACATTGTGGTGGTAACTTGAGTGGCTTGAGTGTTGAAGAAGCTTTTATGCTTTGAGTTTGTGGCTTTGCCATGTTTGAATTCTCGAGGTTAATGTGATCCCTTTTCTTGAACTGAATTTGAAACTTATTTCCTCAATGGTTCTCCTCTCCATAAGGAATTTTGAGGAGACTCTTCATTTTCCTTGTTTTGAGAAATGATCCTTGTTTATAAGGACACTTGTACTTGTGCCATGCTTGGCGCTTGATTTTCAAGGTGTTTGTTGTCATCCAATTTGTGGAAATGACTGCTTCTTCTAACTTGCTTTTTCAAAATGTGAGCAGCCGCTTGGTCTTTGTCCTTATGGCTGAAATGATTTGTCATCTACCCTTGATGGGCTTGAATTTAACGGAGAGCTTGCAGTTGACCCGTTTTTGACAACTTGATTTCCTGTAGCTTTGTCCTTGATTTCTTTCTTTTGTGCAGAGGTTCCTTTTGACCCGTTTTTTTTCTTTTGCTTGCTTAGAAGCAACCTCTCCATAAAGAATTTCGAGGCAACTTGATTCTGAGATGTATGGATAGCATTGCGACTTCGTGCAGACCCAACCCAATTCCAAACATAACTTCTTTATTCTGTCGCTTTTAAGCTCAAAATTCAGACACCTCTCTGTCGGAGCATCTTCCATTCCTGGGTTTTCGGAGAAACCATTCTGGCCCTATCCCCTTCAATCGGCTTTGCCTCGGTACTATTTGAAGTCTTGCGTGCCCTTTGCTGGATCCTTTCCATGATTACCCTTCAAAACTTCCCCTTTGATGGTGCTTCTTAGGATGCCCCCAGCTTTGATTGATACAGAGCAAATGAAAGGATGAATGCATTTTTCTTTGCCAATTTTTATTATCTTTTTTTTTATCATCATTTTTTTTTAATTTTTTTATTATATTTTTTTTTCGATTTTTTTTGCTTTCACAGGAAAGGATAGGGAAAGAGTATAAACATGATTGGAACGTAAACTGATCCCTTTTTATTGATAAGACAAAATTTGTGTACAAAAGACACTTAGATTTACAAATTTGAAAGAAAAAAGACTTGAATGGAAATGAAAATGAAATGAAAAGCTAGACCTTAAAAGATAGACTCTAGGCGGACTGTGATGGACTAGGATTGGATTGACTGTAGTGACTTTGTTCTTCTCGATGCTTCAATCGATCAGACATGTTGTTGTTGGTCTTGAACAATTCCTTTGTTCTTTTGGAGGCTTGATCTCAACCTTCTTAGACACAAACTTCATTCATTTCCAAGAAAAAGTTCGAAAGGATCGAACGATTCATGTTCAACAATTTTTTTTTTGCATTAATCCCATGGTTAGGCAAGGGATTGGTTGATGTTCAACTTGCTCTTGGGGATGATGGACCCATTGTCAACCAGGTCTTGTAGACGGTTTTTCAAAGTCCAGCATGATTCGGTCTTATGCCCATGTCCTTGATGGTACTCGTAGTATTCATTGGCTTTGAAATTCTGGGGCAGGGGGTTTGGTAATGGCCTTGCTTCTAAGGGCTTCAGTAAATTTGCTTTCACTGCTTCTCGGAACACCAAAAGGATTGGCATGCCGAGATCAGTATATTGCCTCCTTGGCTGATTGTTTCCCGAATTCCCAACACGTAAAGGATTCATGGGGATTATACTGGCTATTTCATTTGTCTCATTGGACCCAGCATGATTCTGCTTCTTGTATGAGTCTTCTTTGAGTTGACCCAACTGGATTAAGTCTTCCACCTTAGTTGCAGTCGCAATGAGCGATTGGAACGTAGGCAAGTACTGTGTTTGAAGCTGTGACTGGTAGGCAGGCAGTAAATTCTTGATTATTATGTCAACTTGTTCCTGTTCAGAGGGTCGGTTGATCATTTGAGCAGCTTTGGCTCTCCACCTCGAAAGGAACGAGGAGAAGGGCTCATTCTTCTTTTGTTTAGTGGTTTCCAGCTCCCTCCGGGTAACATCCACTTCGATATTATAATGGTACTGCGTGTTGAAAGCATTGCATATGTCCTCCCAATTCTTCATTTTGGAACGATCCAAGCTTACAAACCATCTTAATGCAGCACCAGTCAAAGATTGCTGAAACAACTGAGCAAGGAGCTCGCTATTCAGGCCAAACGGGTTGAGGGCACCCACATACATTTTTAGGTGCGTTTTGGGACAAGTGGTTCCATCAAACTTATCCATGTTGGGCATTTTGAATTTTGTTGGCAGTCTCGCTTCGGGGAACAAGGACAAGGAGTCCATGTCCACCACTTCCTTGTGTGTTTTAAGGGCAGTGATTTACCTTTCCAAGAGTTCCAATTTTTCTCTCATTTTCTGAGCTTCCAGCTCAAAAGCAGTTATGAAGGGCATGTCATCCAGGTTAAGGGCAGGGTTTGTCGGTTCAGCAGCAGGACCCTGATTGGAGGTAGTAGGTCCACTTCCCCCGGCCGAAGCCCTATTTCCATTACCATCACCTAGTTCAGCTATCAGGGCAGTCCTTTGGGCAGCCAATGCCTCATTCATTCTGGCCTCCATCCTGGCCTCCAGTTGTTCAATGAGATTTTGGATGTCAGTGAGTGATGCCATTGGTGCAGGTAGGGTTGTAGGAGTTGTAGGTAAAACTGGTGTAGCTGGTGAAGCTGGTGAGGTCGGTGATAGTACTGTAGGCGTGACTGGCACTTGAATGGGGGGGTACCTGTGAAAGGACATAGTCAAAACGATTAGACTAATCCTATATAAGGTGTTTTCATAGGGTATGTGAGATAGTGTGAGGTGGGGTAGTGTATGGGTAAGGTATTTGGACTTGACCCTTATGATGTGGGGTGGTATGACCAAACAATGTTGGGTGGTGTTGGTATAGGGAAGAATGACTTGACCCTGTGAGATGGGACGGTCTGACCCTATGTGGTAGGGTAATGTTGGTATGCTAGGACACCTCGACTTTTCGAATGGCCCTAAGTTCTCAAAGAAAATTTTTTCTTAGGCCTTAGGGGCCAAAATGTGAACTTTTAGGCCTTAGGCCAAATTGGGAATTTTTGGGCCTCTGTGGCCAATAATGTGAACTTTTGGGCCTTAGTGGCCAAATTGTGAACTTCTGGGCCTTAGGGGCCAAATTGAGAATTTTTGGGCCTCTGTGGCCAAATTGAAAATTTTTGGGCCTCCGGGGTCAAATTGAGAATTTTTGGGCCTCTGTGGCCAAAATGTAATTTTCCAGGTCTCAGGGACCAAAATGTAATTTTTCAAGTCTCAGGGACTAAAATGTGATTTTTCAGCTTTGAAATGGAATGTTTTTTTTTTGTGAAGTATGGGATGAATGCGTGAATGCGCACAACATCACAACATAATTCATTTTAATGGAATAATTCAGCATCATTGGGTGCATACAGCCCTAAAGGATAGGTTCTATAGGCTATGACACAAATAGAGAATAGGCTTATAAAGGGACCCTTGAACCTTGAGCATGGATATACCTAGCCACATGTGAAACAAGGAGTTTCGCGTGGGTCCAACGGTACGCATACTCATGGGCCATCCCCAAAAGGATTAGGGACGGTTTGCGATAACAGGGAGGACGCTTTGGCTGTCCGTCGACATAATCAAAGAGACCTGCCGATCAGCGCTACTTGCTATCCAGACTCAGAAGTTTGAACAGAGAGAGAAGAAATTCATTTGAAATTCATTTTTTTATGCAATGGAGAAAAAGATTCTCAATCGTGCAAATAAATCAACAAATTTAAATGATTTAAAGTAAATTTCAATTAGGTCCAAACTTTCCTTATTAAGCATTCTTAAAGAAAGAATACTTCATCCTTGCTAGGGTACCCTGCAGAACAAAGCATAGTAAAATAATACCCTAAAGAAGGGCAGGTTAGTTTACACAACAATTGTAGTCCACTTTATGTAAAACGATTACATAAGTCCCCAGCAGAGTCGCCAAACTGTGAACCCCTCCCCAAAACATCATATGCATGTGGATGCATGTGACTAAGAGAAGAAATGCACGTGATGTGTATGAGTCGCCACCTTGTTTAATTATTTTGGGGTAAACTAGGAAAAACCCTAAGTGACTCCAATTTTAATTAACCTAATTGCTAGATTAACTAACCCAATGTTTAAGGCATGATCTACGCACCCGAGGTGGATCCCGAGACTATGTCATGCTGATAAACTAACCAATGAATGAATGCTTTGCAGGGTAAAATGAAATAATTGGATCCATGAAAATGTTTATGTGATTTCGACTTGCCGCTCGGGGTTAAATCCCAAACGTGCCTACGTACTTCCGTTTGAATGGAAGATCAAAGTCAACGTAGTTCGATGGGCCTTCTTTGAAGGGCTTTGAATGGGTATGCTTAATGCATGAGTGTGTGTATGCTTTGTGCATTTTGTTTAGGCATTTTGCCAAATTGTTGATTGATTTGATTAGGCATTTGTTGCCAAAAGTGTTGATTTAAGGCTTTTAGCCAAAAGATTGGTTGGGCGATTGTCGCCGAAAATTGATGTGATTTAGGCAATTTATTGCCAAAAATTGGTTAGGCGATTTGTCGCCAAAGTGATTAAGGCATTTGTGCCAAAAGTTGGTATTGGAAGGCGTTTAGCCAAAAGATTTAGGCAATTTGTTTGCCAAAAGTGATTATTCGGGCGTTTGTCGCCAAAATGACTGATTTAAGGCTTTTAGCCAAAATGAATTGATTTAGGTAATTTTTGTCAAAAGTTGATGTGATTTAGGCGATTGTCGCCAAAATGATTATTTGAAGGCTTTTAGCCAAAAGATTGATTAATTCTAAGGCATTTTGCCGAAGCTTCTGATTTAAGCGATTTGTTGCTAAAAAGTGGTTAATCTAATTTATAGGCAATTTGTTTGCCAAAAATTGATTGAACCGTGGGCAATTTGTTGCCAAAATGTGGTTGATTTAATTGTAGGCAATTTGTTGCCAAAACGTGATTGATTAAGGCTTTTTAGCCACAATTATTGATTAATTGGACTTTAAGCCGGACTGTTCGAAATAAAGGCAATTAAACCGTAGTTATTAATTAACTAGGTATTTTAAGCCAATATTGTTGGATTTAGGCTTTAATACCACGATTATTTATTAACCGGGCATTTAGCCTAAACTTATCTATTTGAGGCAGTTTATTTGCCTAAAGATGTCATGAATGCAATTATGCAGTTATAGAATTATTAGGAGTAGAAGAGAAGAATGTATGAAATGCTAAAATTAAATAGGCAGAGTTTAGTTCATGTACCTGATTTAATCGACGACCACTTCTTAACTCCAGGTTAAGCTCCTCGTTAAGGGAATATTAATTAATTTTAATTTTAATGACCAAACAACAAAGTAAGAAATAATAAAGCTAAATAAAAAAAAATGCAGAAAAGCAGTAAAGAATCGCAAGGAGTGTAAGGGAGAAGGAGCGTCCATCAACACAGACTGAGTGAGGAAAACGGAGTGCCGGGGCCACTATTTATAGGCGAAATCGGACTGTTTCGGCGGCCGGGTCGCCGGGTCTCGGCGGCCCGCTTCGGCGGCCGGGCCGCAGGGTCTCGGCGACCGGGCCGCCGGAGCTCGGTGGCTGGGCCGCCGGTTTTGCTGATTTTTTCGCTCCGGAGGCTTTTCCGGGAGTTCCGGACCTCCAAAAAATATTCCGGGACCAGTTCCGTGATCCTTGCAACGTCCCGGACGTTTTAAGTGCCATATTGGCATATTTCCGATGAACTTCCAAAATGGCCTTTGGTCCGGCCGGACTGTTTGCAGTCCGGGAAACCTGGCTCTTTGAGCCTCAAAAAAGGGTATTCACAGGCGACTGCAGCCGCTGTCGCCGACGGCGCAGCCGCCGGCGATAGCGGCTACCGCCGCCTTTAAGGGCGGCCGCCACCGTCGATTGAGCATCAAAATTTGAGTATTCACAAGAGCTACCTGAGATCCACACTCAGAGAAACTGCATGGGCATGGGGTATAAAATTGAGAGCACAACAACGAGCACATATGGTTGGTTAGACATGGATGGATGATTCGGCCGTTCGATTGAGCATTCCTCTCTACGTCTACCGATAGAGCCTTTTGAGCACAAAGGAAAAACATATCCAATCTAGAGATCTTTGCAGATGTTATTGAGGTCCTGGTGGTTGACCCTAGAGGACTAGAAAGTAAGGAAGAAGAGCAGAAAGAACCCGAGAAAGAGGGGGTTAAAGGGCCATAAGCGGTCGAGGAAGAAGGAAAGAAAGAGGAACAAGAAGAGGGACAAGTTGCCTAAGAGGAGAAGAGGGAAGAGAAGAATAAAGGGAAGGCGAGCGCCGAAGAACAAGAGGGCCCCGCGGATCAAGTACTGAAGGCAATCCAGGCCTCCATAGAAGAAAGCTTTGAAGAAGGTGAAGTCCCTTCTGATGTGTTAATTGCTGTTAGTGACGAGTTTGATCTTGATGAGACCTCTTCATTATTTAATGGAATGAACTTTAATTTTGCTTACTTGTTTGATGTCTTTCCTGATGGTTCCATTCATCGAGTAGATAACCGCATGCACATATTTGACATTAACTCATCATGCATGCTTGAATTTAATATTGGCACAAAAGATAATCCATGAATTCTATTAATTGGGCCAAACCTAACGCCAGAGTTAAACACAAAATTTCAAAGTCTACTCATGGACAAAAAGGAAGCCTTCACTTGGAGTTACGAGGACATGCTAGGGATAGATAGATCTATAGCTAAGCACACAATTCCCCTGTATCCTGGAGCCAAGCCAGTGAAACAGAAGAGAAGAAGGTTGAGACCAAAATGGGCTAAGAAGATTAAAAAGGAAGTGACTGAGCAGATAGACGCGGGATTTTTAGAAGTGGTTCACTATCCAGAATGATTGGCAAACGTAGTCCCAGTTCTTAAGAAAGATGGAAGGGTCAGAATGTGTGGACTACAGGGATCTGAACAAAGCATCAGCGAAGGATGATTTTTCTCTCCCACATATTAGTATCCTAATTGACAGTGCAGTAATGATGGAATGCTACTCTATCATAGATGGGTTTGCAGGATATAACCAGATTCTTATGGCATTATTAGACAAGGTCAAGACAACATTTGTGATGGAGTTTGGTACCTTTTGCTATCAGGTGATGCCATTTGGCTTACAGAACACCGGGGCTACTTACCAAAGGATGGCTACTATATTATTTCATGACATGATCCATAAAGACTTAGAGGTGTATATTGATGATATGATTGTCATGACGAAGACACCAGAAGAGCATCAAATAGCCTTGGAAAAGTTCATGGACATAATGATTAAATAAAAGCTACGATTGAACCCAAAGAAGTGTGTGTTTGGGGTGACTTCTGAAACAGTGCTAGGATTCTTAGTATGACCTAAAGGAATAAAGATTGATCCAGACAAGATTAAGGCGATCCAAGAGATGGAGCAGCCCTAGATGGAAAAGCAAGTGAGAAGCTTTTTGGGAAAGATTCAATATATCAGTAGGTTCATATCGAAATTGTCTATAGTATGTGATCCAATCTTCAAGCTTTAAAGGAGAGATCAGCTAGTAAAGTGGAACGTTCACTGCCAAACAACTTTCGATAAAATCAAGGAATATTTGTCAAGACCCCCGGTTTTGTGCCCACCAAAGCCAGGGAAACCCTTAATACTATACTTGACAGTGGAAGATGCTAGAATTGGAGCCATATTAGCACAAGCTGATGAAGCCGGTGTTGAAAAGGCAGTGTATTACTTGAGTAAAAAGCTTCTTCCAAACAAAAAGAAATATAACTTGATTGAAAGAACTTGATTAGCAATGGTATGGGCTACCAGAAAACTTCGACACTACTTTTAGTCTTATAAGGCAATAGCAGTATCAAGAATGGATCCGGTTAGATATTTGTATGGAACACCGACACTAATAGGGAAACTAGCAAGATGGCTAATCCTACTATCAAAATTTGATATTGAATATGCCACAAAGAAAATCGTCAAAGGACGAGGAGTTGCAGACTTTCTAGCAGCACATCCAGTTGAAGACGATGAACAATGGGAGAATGATTTTGCCGATGAACATTTGAACTTGATATAAAAGAAAGGGTGGAAGCTCTATTTTTATGGTTCAGCTCATAGTAAAGGAGCCAGAGTAGGCGTCTTGCTAGAATCTACACAAAAAGTTATCCTGATGTTGAAGATATTACAGTTTGTAGTCACGAATAACACGGCAGAGTATGAAGCCTGCCTATTTGGGTTAAAAGCTTTGATTGCAGTTAAAGCTGAAGAAGTTGAGGTTATTGGTGATTCGAAACTGGTCATCGAGCATACTAATGGAAATTGGGAAGTTAAAGAAGACAGGATGAAACCTTACATTGACTACTTGCGCATTGTTATTCAGAACTTTGAGAGAGTAACTTTACACACACAAGCAGAATGAACAACCGAGTACCAGATGCCTTGGCTAATTTAGCATCAACTTGGTAAGAGATTTCGGTTATGCCTGAGAAGCCGTTCGTGAGGTCTTCGGATATCATCCTGTGTTATGAAGGCAAAAGGATTATGGATATCGTAGAAAAAGAATAGCCATGGTTACATGATGTCTTGCAATGGATAATTAAAAGAGTACATTCAGATTCGGCTACTAGAAACGAGAAAAGAGCTAGACAATGTTGTGCATTACAATTTGCACGTTTAAATGGCTAATTGTACAGAAGAATATCAGACAGGGTATTGTTAAGATGCGCATCAAGGAAAGAAGCTGAAGGGATTATGGAATAGATCCATGCAAGAGTTTGCGGTACCCACATGAATGGAAAAGCGTTAGTTAAGAAAATTCTCAGACAAGGTTTCTTTTGGTCGACGATGGAAAAAGATTGTATTTCTTTTGTAAAAAGGTGCTTCGAATGTCAAATTCGCAGAGACCTAAGTCACAATCCACCTTCAGAATTAAATCCTTTTATTTTGCCATGGCCATTTGCAGCTGGGGGAATAGATATCATTAGTAAGATCCCACCACTTGCTTTTAACGGACATGAATCTATGGTAGTAGCAGTGGACTATATCTCAAGATGGGTCGAAGCAGAATCGTTCAAGAACATCATCGCCAAGCAGATGGCCAAATTTATTGAAAAGAAACTGATCTGTAAATATGGAATCCCCCATTATATAGTGATAGATAATGGAGTTCAGTTCCAAGCAGAAGTAAAACACTATTAGAGAAGTATGGAATTGAACACCACAAATCTTCACCCTACAGACCATAATCTAATGGGGCAGTGGAAGCTGCAAACAAAAATGTCAAGAAGATATTAAGAAAAATGGCAGAAAATCATCGTCATTGGGCAAGCAAACTACATTATGCTTTGTGGGGATATCGGTCTACGGCCAAATCTGCAAATGGGGCAACCACTTATTCTCTAGTCTATGGAATGGAAGTTGTGCTACCAACAGAATTAGAAGTGCAATCCTTGCGCATAATGATGGAGTCTAAGGTTCCAGAATGTCAATGGGTAGAGAATCTCCATCAAGAATTAGCACTCCTAGATGGAAAAGGCTTAATGCTCGATTCATGGATCAGCTTTATAAAAGGAGGATAGCTAAGCACTTCAACAAAAGAGTTCATCTGAAGTTATTGAGAGTAGGGGATTTGGTTCTGAAATAGGTGCGGCCGAAAGGAAAGTTCAAGCCTAACTAGGAGGGCCCATTTCTGATCAAGAAAATGTTTTCAAAAGTTGCAGTGAAGCTATCAGACATGGAAGGCAATGAGTTTACTGAGCAAATCAATATGGATAGGCTCAAGAAATTTTATGAATAGCTTGAATCGTCTATGGCGAAGTCGAATTAATAAATTCACCTTTTGTGTTCTTATTAACTTTAAAGCGTGTTATGTTAAGTTTTTGTTAATATGCAAATATCGTGAATTTACCTTGATGATATAGAATAGCAGGAAATATATCAAGCATTTTTAAGCAAAGAGACATTTCATTCATAATAAGTGTATACATTCCATAAATTGCACATTGTTTAGTACATTTCATTAAAAATCAGGATAAAAGCATCCACATGTCAGGCCCTAACAGAAATATAACTGTCAACAAATCAGCTGACTCTGAATCAGTGTCAACTCTGAAATAAGCTTGCAGCCAAGAACGGTATATGTCTAAGTGATAGCCTCGCAAAGCGGGCAAATCTTATTATGTTATTTTCATATAAATTGCATGAATGCATAATGTTTTTATATATTTTATGTTTGTTTGTGTTGTTTTTGTTTCAAAGTAATTTTCAGGAACACAGTTGGAGCAAAGATTTGTTTTATACAAAAGAAGACCAAAACAAGTTGAAAAAAATGGAAGAAATCCTTGATCCAGCCCTCGCGCCGCGAAGCACGTCGCAACAAAGAAAATGCCCAAGTCGCGAGCGCTACCGGAGGTCACGCTCGCAACCTACACCTAGAAAGGACAAGTCACGAGCGCGACATTCACATGCGCGGGCGCGAGAAGCACTCCTGAGAGTCAGAAGGTTTGCAAGTGAAAGTCACAAGCGCGACATCCGTATGCGCGGGTGCGAAAAGCACTTTTGAGAGGCAGAAGCATTTGGAGCAGAAGTCGCGAGCGCGACTTGAACCTCACGATCGCGAGTCGTGTTTCCAAGAGACGTAATTGCTGCCCTTTCATCAGAAAAACATGTCTTTGCATGCATAGGTCGGGACTTTTCCCAAAAGGAGTCATCTAAAGCACCTTTTGGCCAACCAATCACCTTCATAACCAACATCCTCTTCTATAAATTGTAATCCAAATCAAGAGGAAAATATGCAAAATGCCATATGCAATATGCATTATGTAATATGTGTAATGCAATATGCATTATGTAATAGGCAAAATGTAGTATTATAATACAGTAGAAAATAATAAAGTAGTACTTAGAAATAAGATGACGAGAGTCACTTATTATTGTTTGTGCAAAGAACATCCAAGGGTTCCTCGAGGTGTGACACCCTCCGAAGGCTTGAGTTTGATTACTTCTATCTTTCTCTTATTTTATTAAAGACTTTTTGCATGTTGTGCTTCATAATTTTCTATGCAAAGCAACAATATTATTTGGTTTCATTCAATAAAAGTTTCTTTAAGTTATCTTTTGGTCTTTGTTTAATCAAGCTTACTTAATTATATTCTCAGAAAGAAATAATTCAGTAAGGATCAAAGTGTGAACCCCTTCCCCAAATGTCATAAGCATGTGATGCATATGATGAATGAGAAGAAATGCACGTGAGTGTGTGAGTCGCCACCTTGTTTAATTATTTTAGGGTAAACTAGGAAAAAACCCTAAGTGACTCCATTTTTAATTAACCTAGTTACTAGATTAATTATCCCAATGTTTAAGGCACAGTCTGCGAACCCGAGATGGATCCCGAGACTATGTCATGCTGATGAACTAACCGATGGATGAATGCTTTGCAAGGTGAATGATGTAATCGGACCAAATGAAATGTTTATGTGATTTTGACTTGCCGCCCGGGGTGAAATCCCGAACGTGCCTACGTACTTCCGTTTGAATGGAAGATCAAAGTCAACGTAGTTCGATAGGCCTCTTTTAGAGGGCTTTGAATGGTATGCTTAATGCATGGGTGTGTGTATGCTTTGTGCATTTTGTTTAGGCATTTTGCCAAAGATTGATTGATTTAGGCGTGTTGCCAAAAATGTTGATTTTAATGGCTTTTAGCCAAAATGATTTGATTTAGGCAATTGTTGCCAAAATGTGCGATTTAGGCGATTGTCGCCAAAATGGTTGATTTTAAGGCCTTTGGCCAAAATGTGTTGTTTTAGGCAATTAGTTTGCCAAAAATGTGCGATTTAGGCGATTGTCGCCAAAATGGTTGATTTTAAGGCCTTTGGCCAAAATGTGTTGTTTTAGGCAATTAGTTTGCCAAAAATGTGCGATTTAGGCGATTGTCGCGAAAATGGTTGATTTTAAGGCCTTTGGCCAAAATGTGTTGTTTTAGGCAATTAGTTTGCCAAAAATGTGCGATTTAGGCTTTAATGCCACGATTATCAATTAATCGGGCGTTCGAGCTTAATCACAATTTATTGTCGAAACGTGATCGATTAAGGCTTTTAGCCACAATTATTGATTAATTGGACTTAAGCCAGATTTATTCGAAATAAGGCAATTGAACCGTAGTTATTAATTAACTAGGCTCTTTTAGCCAATATTGTCGGATTTAAACTTTAA
>NC_143159.1:18963141-19086802 GCF_041381405.1 Jatropha curcas
GCAGCTACTTGACAATGCCCACTTCTGTTTACTCCAATCTTAAGTTGCCTCGCACCGTTTCAGATCTTCGCTTGCTCAAGTATGCTTTTTTCTCCGTCTTCTTTTATTTTTTTTAATATCAATTTTTTGGGAAGAAAAATGGGTTTGTTTGGCTTTTTGACTTGTGAAATGGCAGGCTGAGATGTGGATCTTCTTGCCTTAGTTTTCTTGTGGGATTTGTGGAATATTTAGTTTTGATTGTTGGGTGCTTTTATTTAAGGTTGTGATATGTGAAGTTTCAACTGAAATACTGGTTGAAAGATAATTTGTTTGGAACATATTTTCTTGGATTCTCTTCTGGGTTATGCCGAAAATATGTTGGTTTACATGAAGGGTTGACCATACCATCAGGGGTTATGGTAAAATATGGGACCGAGCATGGAAGATATTTTGCATTAGAGTTCAAGTACTGAGAATGAGGATTTTGCTAATAATCACATGAGAAAGTACTTCTGTGGTTGCTTTGTTGAGATTTAGAATTGGATTTGATTACTCTGTCCTTCTGGGTTTTATGTTTACTGACTTTAACTTTAGGATTTTAGTGAAAAAGGGTAAGCATATGTTATTTTCAGGAAGAAATCTTCAACATTTTGTGATGTATTGTCATTGGGTGAAATGGTACTGTGTTTGGTGATCTCGAGAGTACCTAACTGTTAGAAATTTGTATTATTTTCTGAAACAATAGCTTATGATAGGTCGTAGTTGAGTTTTGGATAGAAGTTGCAATTAACTTCTGTACAGAAACATATGCATTGAGTGGTGATGGTTACATGGTTTAGGATTAAGGCTTAGTTGTTGTTTTTTTGTTTCTTAGGAAGGTTATTTTTATTAGCCTGAAATTGGAGGCCTGTTGAATTCTTAAGTTCACCTAGATATCTAATGCGATGCCTGTATGTGCACTGGTTTTAGTTTTGACCTTCTGAGTGGGTGGGGCACATGAAAAAATTCTTCCTTCTGTAGTTTTTTTTTTGTTTTTTTATAAAATCATTCAACTGTTTAATAACAAATTATTTTGACTATTAGTTCATTTATATTCTTATTCCAACTGCATTCTGCTTTCTCCTGAACAAACATTTCTCTCTATTTGTTCAGAGACAATCTTGCAACCTATGCAAAAGATTACCCTGCACAGTTCATCCTGGGTTACTGCTCTACTTATATCTTCATGCAGACTTTTATGATTCCTGGAACAATTTTCATGTCATTGCTTGCTGGAGCTCTTTTTGGAGTTATTAGAGGGCTTCTCTTAGTTGTCTTCAATGCCACAGCTGGAGCCTCTTCTTGCTTTTTCTTGTCCAAGCTGATTGGCAGGCCTATAGTTAATTGGTTGTGGCCTGATAAATTGAGGGTTTTTCAATCTGAGGTATTATTTCCTCCTCAAGTCTTTTACATTAACAAACTTTACTGAAGTGATTCTCTTCTATGTGTTTCTATTGATCATACCAATATATATTAATGCTGATTTATGTCTAATTAAATTCAGATAGCAAAGCGCAGGGAAAAGTTGCTGAATTACATGCTCTTTCTGAGAGTAACTCCAACATTGCCCAACCTTTTCATCAATTTGGCATCTCCAATTGTTGACATACCATTTCATGTTTTCTTTTTGGCTACTTTTCTTGGACTTATTCCAGCCTCCTACATTACTGTCAGGGTAAGCATCTATCTGTATCGAAATAAGTTCACTTCTCCTTTGAATGTTTTCCATTTCTTTCCATTTGGATGTTTTGGTGGTTGCTGAATCTCTTTGAATTATGTTTGTTTTTTCAAAAGTAATGTTGCAACTCTGATGTTATTGTGGAATTATCGTTTGCTCCATATTTCACATGTGCGCTTATATAAAAATTTAGTCAATGATTATTATTTTATATGTTCGTTTATTTGTGACCAAACTTTTGGTGCATCTCATAGTTCATTTTGTTGGAGATTTGAATTAAGAGTGTTCAGTTACGAGTGGCATTAGAAAATTCCTTGCACATCTAATATTAGATATTTGATAGGTACAGTTTGTTTACTTCCTATTCATGTTAGTATGACATTACAAATATATTTTAAGATCCACTTGATAGTGATTTCTATGAATTAAAATCCATTTTCTTGAGTTTGTCGTGGACTTTACCATATAAGATGACGAACTGTTTCATTACCTGCTATAATGAATGCTATTAATAAAAGGTAAACCCAAGTAATGAAACCTCCTAAGAAATATCCTATTTGTAGCAATTATATTTGTGGAGAATTGAAAATAAAATCCAATTCTTGGATTGATGTTCATGCTCCTTCATCTTATAGGTCTTTTCATTTATATGATCTGCTAAAATTTCTCTTTTATTTGAGGTGCAGATTTGTTGTTTTGGTTTAGAGTATATCTATTTTCATTTTGTCCTTTTTTCTAAAAGTGTGCCCCTGATAATTGGATTTCATGTTTATTTGGAACTTAAGAGTTTATATATGTGTTCTCTCGTTTCTTATTTTCCTGCATGAAGGAAAAAGTTCAGCTACGTGTAATATATCATATTCAAGGACCATATTAAGCATTCAGAGTAATGTACTAAGCTTTTTCACTACCGAGTGTATACTTTGCACACTTTATAGTTCTATTGGTCAAATAGATTCCTGGAAACAAATAAATAACTTGGTTTTCTTATTTAATAAGTCTTTCATTTTTTCCTTGGACAGTTGAAATACAAGGGCTTCGTGTAAACTATGAGAAAAGCGTGACAATTGACATTCTATACTTAATAAATTGTGTGCTTAGATCCTCACATGCTCAGAGCTACTTTTGCACAGAGACATTAGTTGCATCTCGATATTTTACATTGTCTTAATGCTCAGTCAATCTTGAATTTTTTATTCTGTCGTGTGTAAAAGAAATTAGCTGTGTGATTTAGTTGATTTCTTGTGTTCATTATTTTTGACATCGGGGCCAAGTTGGTGGAAGTGTTAGAGCTTGACTAGAAGCATTCCATACCAGTGCTTTTAATGGCAATAGTTAACAGCACTTTGGAAAGATTTCCTTAATCACATGGATGATTACTTGATAAAGCTCAGCATTTGTGACATGGGCACACATAAATATTTATTCAAAGGGTTGGATAGTTTGTTCGGTTTTGTTAATTAATTCATTTGCTTTATTCTGCGTGTCATTTTACTAATAATTACACTGTTGTTGCTGTTGCTACCATATTATCATCAGGCTGGTCTTGCTCTTGGGGATCTAAAGTCAGTCAAGGATCTTTATGATTTTAAAACTCTGTCTGTGCTCTTCCTCATTGGCTCCATCATTATATTCCCCACTCTCCTAAAAAGAAAACGAATATACGAGTAAAGTTCCTGTTGGTGAGACCTCTCTTATCCGGCAGCGTAAGGAAAGATCTCTCGACCTTTAAGTTAATTAAAGGATCTGAGGAAGAATAGAACCAAAGCAGTATTCTGCCAACGGTCTGTTGTGATACCCACGGGTTGATTACTTCTCCCATGTGACCCACAAATGAAAATAGATATAAAAAGTCTTTTTTTCTCTCTTTCTTTTTTGCTAGTATAACATATTTATTCAATGATCTCCCAATATGGATTATTTAGATAGTTGGGAGCCAGAACCAGAAATCCTCTAGGAAGATTTCTTAATACTCTTTTTTGACAGCATTGCTAGATGGTGTTGCTGTCAATATCTTGTAACAACTATAGTGTTGTATTATTCAAATAACAGCATTAATACCTTCTGTTTCCTTTTGGATTCAGCTAATTTGTTTATCTGAATGACTACTGTTGCTGTGAATTGTCTTATTTGATGAGTTGGAATGGCTTATACAACTGTTACTCTTTGAATGAATACATAAATTCATTCCTAAACTTTATAACTTTAACCTTCTAGCACTTTGAACTTTACAATTTTAATCTTGTAGCACTCTGAACTTTGCGGATGACTTATCATGCAAGTGCACTCACATTCGTTAATTTTAGTAACATTACACACCTTTAAAGTTTAAAGTATTGACTTGATATATATTTGGTATGACTTTTAGAACAATAATTTTTCGCACATTTCAACTTTTTAATTAGTGTTTAATTAATTTAATTTTACAAATTAAAGTTTTCAATAAAATCATATTAAAATTAAAGTGTTTAATAGGTTAATTTTATAAATTAAAGTGTTTAATGTATTAAAATAAAACTTGAAAATATAACAAAGTTAAGTTTTAAGAGTGAATTTATCCATTCAGCAGTTACTCTTTTCTATTTTATCTCCAACAACTCTATTTGTTGTCTAGATAATCTGCAAATCCCGTCTCAGATGATCTTTATTTTGTTTGTGAATTCTCTTTTTTTGGCACCAAATATATGTATATACGTATACTGTTGGAGGACATTATTGTTTTATAACAGTAATGATGACTAAATAAATACCCAGCTTGTGTCTTTTTCTTTTTCTAATTTTCGTTTCAAAGGAAGACAATAAATCAATAGAACAAAATGGCAATTCATTAATTTATAGAGACCAAGAATACAACAATAACTAAGCTTACCACCGAACAGACCACAAATACCCTACAAGTAAAATTCTTCTGCACCTAATTTTCACAGTTTATCATTAGAATCCTTAATTAAATCTAAAACACTGCCACTATATAAAGGAAATTACATACAAAATGAAAAGAGAAACTTCCAAAAATATTGAATGGGATCTTTAAGTAGACTCCAAAAACTCCCTGAAGAATCTTTTAAGAGTCAAGTGTGACTGCTGGATAGTCTTGATAGCCTGTAATGCCTGTGATCCTTATTCGCGAATTTGGCTGCATAAAAGTTGTAACCATGTAAAAATATCAAAAAGGAGATTTCATCCATAATGAGACTAGACAAAAGAAACAAATGTGTAGATCTTGTTTCATGTAATTTGCACTATCAATCTTTTCAAGATATACAGAGGCCATCATCTGGTATAGAAAGCATTTCAAAGGAACAAGATTCCCCCTCTTTGTCAGGGTCAAGGAACGACCGTCTATCATCATTCTTTTTACCAAGTGAAAAGAACTTATGCGCAAAGGGATAACCACAAAGACTTGTTCAAATTCACATATCAAAAGTATTGTCCATTTTACAAGGCAACTGAAATACACTCATCGACTTGTGAAAACTTTTTTTGTTGAAGCTACTAGGCCAGTAAAATGCCATCACTTCAAAAAGTAATGATAACAGCAAAAATAATGATACCTGTCGGTGGCCAATATTTCTCCGATAGTTTTTCTTCTTCTTATACTTGAAGACAACAACTTTGGGATTTAATCCCTGCAACAGGAATACATGAGAGCCAAGTAAAGACATGACAAAAATGAAATTGAAAGCAATTAGCAAGAAATAATTCAAGACAAGTAGTGAATACCTGCTCTTCGACTAAAGCATGAACAACAGCATTAGTTACCACAGGTTTTCCAATGTAGGTGCTCGTTCTTGTTCCAACAAGTAACACCTTGTT
This sequence comes from Jatropha curcas, assembly GCF_041381405.1. Classification (NCBI taxonomy): domain Eukaryota; kingdom Viridiplantae; phylum Streptophyta; class Magnoliopsida; order Malpighiales; family Euphorbiaceae; genus Jatropha; species Jatropha curcas. The sequence goes on from NC_143159.1 coordinate 18,968,654, forward strand.
CAAAGTGACCTACACAAGAACCCACAAGCTAAACATTTTCATTGAGGAAATTGCAAGTTGAGTAAAAACTGGGAGGACTTTCTGATTAGAAAATGGCATGATCACAAATATCATTATTCTGTGAACCTTAACACGGCAACATCAAGTTTAAAAATAATAATATTAGTAATAGAAATAAGAACTACAAGAAATAAAATTTGTGTAACATTGATCAACTGAAAAGTCGATCAGGCTTCACTCTCTTTTCTCTGTCTGTCTTTGTGGTTCACAAAGGTAGAATGAGAATTACTGTGAATTTCAGCATTTTGGAGCCAGCCTTTGCTGCTAATGGAAGGGCATGGACTAGTAATGTAAGTGGATTCTCAAGTAGAATTTAGAATTAGACCTGTCCCAAATCATTTTCACATGAAAACAGTGCCCTCAAGATGCAAACCATCACATTTTGTGGTTGCATGCCCAAGACTGTTAGCACAATATCAAAAAATGCCCCCTAATCCTTGAAGCTGATGTCACACCTTTTAAATATCATTATGATGGTGTTTTTTAATCTCATACCTTGATCTACAGGAAGGCTAGTTGAGTTCAAATTTTATCTGTTATTTCTTTAACAAATAAACAGGGAATTTTAAGGAAAAGTAGTGGCTCAAATAATTTTTTCTTCCAATAGCAACAGGAAGAAAAAAAGTTCTATTAAAAAGAAAAGTAGGCATCATATATGTACAAAGTTGAAGGAAACTAGGATATTACTAATAGACTATGAAGACAAAAACCATGTCATACTTTAGCAAAAATACTGGTAAAAATCTCCCAAGTGAGTGTTGGCACTGGTCCCAGGTATAAATGAGCTAGAATTGAATGGTATACTTGGTACAGTATCACATAGAGACAGATGCACCATTATGTCTATGAATCTAACTTTTGTTAAATTTACCTCTTCTGAAGATGCAAATTTCTGAAGATGCAGAAGTGCAGGCCAAAGAAAATCTAATAAAACACATTGAGCTAGTAGCACGGAAATTGAGAAATATTTCATGATAATCAACTCATATTATTAGTTCTGATCAGTACCAACCTTTTGAAACAGAGTGCACACTCTTACCATATGTTTCCAATTAAGAAAAAAGCCCAAAAAATTCAAATCTCTTCAAGTTATCCAATACCTGGATTTCCCATCACCATAGACACAGAAAAAGATGACAGTTTTACATAGCATCATATCACTCAAGTGGAATACTTTTGATCATAGGTTCTTCAGTGCCTTTCTAGCCAATGATACATACTGCATCTACAAAAGCACATTCTAAATGGTACTTCATTTTCATGATGATCTGAAAAAACCATTCCTCTCCAAACAGCTTTTGTAAGTGCAATAAACCAACTATATGCACATAAAATGGCTGGTAGATGACCCTTCAGTCTTAGAATAACTTCCATCTTATAATTTACAGGAATAATCAGAATTATGGCATCAATAGAAGCAACATTCCAAGTAAAAGTGAAGACATTGTTACTACTATCGCAAATAGGATCTCCTTCACCAATCAAAAATAAACACCACCGCAACACAACAATTCTACTCCATGAGTATCATCAAAATTGCAAAAAGCATAACAATCTCTAATCAACACGCAAGCAAAAAAAAAAAAAAAAAAAAAGAAGTTGTACCTTATCATTGACATTTGCACCTTTCAGCCTTTGAACATAAATATATCGCCCTGGAATTACAATGTACTGACGGCCACCAATCTAAGCCAAAAAAAAAAACTTCAGAAAATATGTTATGCTTCGAATTCCATACAAGCAAAAATGAAATAACTTTATTCACCATAACGACAGCAAAAACGTCCTCGCCCTTGGGCTCTTCCTTGGTAACATCAACAATGGGACCGGGTTCGTTTTCGGGTTCAGGTTCAGGCCCAGATTCAGGTGCCTCAGCTTCGACCTCAAGGACGGGAGCTTCGGATTCAGAGGATTTTAAAGTGGGTAAAAATGAGAGTCTTGTAGAGAGGAAAGGAGGAGGAGAAGCAAGACTATGGGTTTTGAAGAGGGACACAGAGTTAGGCTTCGAGAGAGAAAGTGTTCTAGAAAAAAATTGCGGATTTTGATTATGAGATATCCTGCATTGAATTGTGAGAGAAGAGCAGAGAGAGAGAGTTGTAGAAGAGGAAGCCATTGTTGTGAAATGAGAGCAAGAGCTAAGAGCTCTGTCTTTCAAGATGGGCACTTTGGGCAATGGGCTTATCCTATCCCATTTTCTTTTAAATTACGTATAGGCCCTTATAATTTTATATAATAATAAGCGTAAATAAATTGTTTACTCATAATTATGATTTTGCCACTCTTATTCGGTAAATACAATGATTAGTCCTTACAACTTAAAATTCAACTTTGTTGGAATTAGGGATGGAAGTGGTGTGGGTATTTTAAGGTTTTCGCTCCGCTCTGATACGTTTAAATATAAGATGAATAATTATAAATAAATTTAGGATGGATATAAATAGTAAAATTACTACCCGTAATAGATACACATATAAATCTTTGAGTATCAATTACCTATTATATTAAACAAATTTGGCAGTTGGTACTTAAGAGTATGCTATCCATTATTAATAAAACTTTTATTTCAAACGAGTGATAACCTATCCATATATAGATACTTCAAACGGGTTTTGGACGGATATGGATAGTAAAAATTTAAATGAGTTTGAATATAAATACAAATATGAATATTTAAACGGGTTTGGAACATATATAGATAATAAAATTTTAAATTGACATGAATACGGTTAGCTTTAAATTCGTAGATACTCGCTCGCTTCCATCCTTAGTTCGAATATTTAGTTTTGTGTTCAAAGTTACCTTGTTACCTTTAGGTAAGTCACTAAAAAATTATTGAATAATAAATTTGAGAGACTAAATAGTAAAACTATATTTTTCTTATCTTTTATAAAAGATATAGAAAGTAAGAGATTTCGAGTTCGAGTCATCCCACTATAAAAGTTATCACTAATTTAGTCAATGGTATTCAAAGGGAAAAGCTACCCCTATTGTATAGTCCATAATATTATTCTAGTCAATTGAGCTTCTCATGCATCCAAAAAAAAAATATATATTATATTAAATGAAAGGCTTAACCATCATTACCTTGAACTTTTTTAACTGCGACTTCAACTTACATTAACCTTTGTACTCAAGGCACTTTGAATTTATTAATTTAATTGTAATTACATTTTAATTTACTTATAAATTAGGATACTTAAACTTATCAATTTGTTGTAATTACATCCTAAAATAAATTAAGGTTGAGATTTTGATTAAAATAATGTAAAAACGAACTCCATATTAATCCAAACATAGTTTAAATTTAAAATATACTGCTTGAATTGAAAGAGAGAATTAATCATTTTGTTTATTTTTTCCTTCAAATCAGTAACTCTCTCCTTCTAGGAAATTAAACAGAGATCAACGATAATAGCAAAAAAATCACCATATTCGTTATTATTGTGCTAGGAAGAATAACCTTAAATTAGTGTCAAATTCATAATTTTTGCACCTTAAGATTAGTTAAATTTTAAAATCAAAAGCCTATTCTTGATTTTCTTATTTATTATATGAATATTTGACTTTAATTATCTTGTTTATTGTTTGGAACTTTGGTTTAGCACTTATTTCTCTTCTAATTTAAAATGGGTGTTTTACATTGGCTTTTATCACCTTAATTTGCTTATGCAATTGTAGCCTAAAAATAAATTAAGGTGTAATTACAACTAAATTGATAAGTTCAAAATACTTAAAATATGAAGGTTGATTTACAGGCAAACGGTAACTATTTGAAAATTTTGGAAGTGAAATGAAATAACCAAATTTTTATTTTTAAAGATTTTTAATTTAAATTTAATAAACTGACAGCGTGGAAAATATATTTAGATATTTAAATGTGAATTAATAATTTATACAGTGATAAACCGAATCGAAAATCAATTAAAAATCGAAAAATTAAACAAAAATCAAGATTTGGGCCGAATCGAACCGAAATCGAACCGAATCAGCCCAAACCACTTCTAGAAGCCTCTCCCCTCTATATCCAGCGCAAACTTCACCCTCCCCTCGCCATTTTCTGCGCCACCTCCAGTCCACCACTGTCACTGCCACCACCGCGACGCCACCCCTGCTCTCTTCTTCTTCTTCTTCTTCTTTCTTTCCTTTTTTCTTTCTTTCTTTCCCTTTCTTCTTCCCTGCACCTGCGTTCGCATCACTGTCCAGCAGCTCCAGCAGCTCCAGTCGAGCGCCACCGCCGTTCTCACTGCCGCTCGTCACCGGAGCAGCTCTGTCGCTCGTCCCGCCTCGTCCTAGCTCACGCAGCGCCACCAGATCACACAGTCAGGCCCTCTGTCAGGTCTGTTGCCCCTACAGCAGCAGCACCAGCTTCAAGCCTCGCTGCCAGCCGCTCCTCTGCCTCTCTCCGCCTCTCTCCGCCACTGTTAGTGGATCCGGCCACAGGCAGTTACTGCCCTTCGATCCGGCACGCGTAAAAACTTCCGATCTAGCGAAAATTTGACAAAAGATTATATTTTGGGGTAATAAAATTAATGCTAATAATTTTAGTTACTTAAATTAATTTTATTATTGTAGTTAATTAGTTTAGTTAATTTAATTTAGTAATTGTGAGTGCTTAAATTAAGTTAATTTAATTTTCAGTATTGATTTATAATATAAATGTTGATACACTTAAAATCCTTTGATTAATTTATTGAGGAATTTTGATGATAATATCATGAATGGAATGAAATGAAGAATTGAGAATTAAAGGTAATGTTGATATTGATATTCGGATGGAGGATGAGAAAATTGAATTGATTGATTGCCCGATGGATGGGCTGTGTGGTTTAGAGTTATTAGATAAATTGTTGATATTTTAATAGGTGGAGAATCTAATTTTTAGGAGAGATGCTGCCGAAATTTCGGTAGAAAATAAAATGAATTTCGGTAGAAAATAAAATGAATTTCGGTAGCAAATAAAATTCATTATAGAAATTTAATTATTTATAGAGAATAGAAAATAATAGAAAATAAAATAGATTTCAGAAGAAAATAAATAAAATAGAGCTCGGTAGAGAAATAAAATTTATTACAGAAAAGAAATTAATATCGAGATTAGATTACGTAGAAAAATTAAGAGTATAAAATAAAATTCTAAGAGTGGTAAAGAAATACTTTATCTAATATAGTTACTTTTGTTTTGTGTCATTCTTAAATTTCTTAGATCGCCCGGGTCCATCTAGTGCTCCTCCAAGACAGAATCAAAGCTAGAACTTCGCTCTCCATCACTGTGAGTAATAATAAATAATGCAGATCAACATGCATTTGCATAGCATTTTTTTTACAAACCTTATTTATGGTATAATTGTATATTTGGATGGATTTGGTGTAATACGTTGAAAGAATTGTTTGATTACTTGTGCTGTGCATATACTGTGCCTTGTTTGTGTGGAATTGGGATGAAGTGGGTCACCATGGGTTTGTGAGACTGTTTCTGTTATATGGATCCTGATTCTGATTTCTATTATATTCTGATTCTGTTATATGGATCCTGATTCTGTTTCTGTTAGCCGGGTAAATGGGAGATCGGCGCCCCCGTGCACCTGATAATTCTGTTTATTCTGAAACCACAGGATGGCCGCTTGTTGTTGCGCACCTGAAAATCTAGATTTGATTGCAGCCCGCAGGGTGGCCTCCTGTCGTGAGCGCTTGATGATCTAGATTGGATGGAGACCACCGGGTTGCCTCCTGTTGGTATGAAAAAGAAAAGAGAGGATAGAAAAAACAATGAGAGGGCTGGTCAAGTGAGAATTAGACCGGTCGGCCAGTATGGGGGATCGGCTCCCTGGTGCACATGTGAGAGGATGAGCCATGTGGGAGGACGGCTCATCGGGGGTTCGGTGACTCCACTGACTAATTTCCACGTGATGTGATTATTTGAAGGTGATATTGTTTGTGGGTGCTGATGTGATGCCATATGATTGACTGTTGTGTGTTCATTCAGTATACTAGGGTGCATTTTGCTTGAGTGTATGTGGTGTATTATTTATTATTATTCACTGAGTTGCAAAACTCACCCCCCCAACAAACCTCTCAGGTACTAGGAAGCAGCGGATTCAACTGAAGCTCTGCACTCTTCTCAGCAGAGTTATAAATGTAAGCTTTATATTTCTGTTATTTAATTTTGGATGTATAAATTATTCTATTATCAGAATATTATTGAACTCCGCAGTTATAGGGTCGTGTATTTCCAATTGGGCCTTGCCGTATGCATTGTTTTATAAACGGTTGGTTGTATTATTAGACACAGGAGAATCAGTATGCCCATATTATGAACATGATTGATAATGACTAGGCCCAAACTAAATTTTATTGGAGATAATTAAAATTGGGCTGGATTGTATAACATTTATTTACATTTATATCTTAACTTGTATGGGCCTACTGTTCCTATTAAATGGTAATGGAATGTATAGTTGAGTAATTAGGCTTACTACGGGCCTCGGGGGCCTTATGCTTACCTGGGTCCTAGTGCCGGTCCGGTCCACGGAAACGGGTTGTGACATGAAATTAATAGTTAGACTTTATATAAAGAGCTAAATAGTTAAATATTATGAAATATTTAACTTATAAAATGATGTTTTTTTATGGAATGATTAAATAGGTTAATGGATTTAACTTTAAAGGTCAATTAAGATATTTGTCAAATAAAAAAAAAAAATGAATTTCTAACTTGTGATCATGATCAAATTTGAGGAATTAAATAATTATTTACCATAATAATATTAATAATGCTCAGATAACCCTGAACTTGATACCATTACACAAAAATGGCCTAATATATAAATTCATCCTATAGTTTACACAAAAAAACTTTATAGCACTCTCAACTTTTATTTTGATCTATTGAACACTTCAATTTATAACATTGTACCAATTAAATACTTCAGCTTGCAAAAATTATTCTATTATGTTAAGCTCTCAAAATTTGAGCTATAGTAAATTGTGAATTAACCCCTTCATGGGATAAAGTTGAAGTATATATACCTAATTTCAGGTAGTTGCATTAAGATAAGAATTATGAACTCTATATTATTTGTTAATTTAAGTTTTTTTAGGAGTCTAATATTATTATTTTAATATATTTTATTATTATATGTTAAAAATAGTCGCCCATCAGTTGTTTGGTCATTTTATATCTAAATGTAGTGTTTATGCTGTTTCATTATCTGTCTATTTCATTATTTATGTATGTACTTATATGTTATCATTTATTCGTAAGATTTTATTATGTCACTTATTATAAAGGTTGTTGTGATAATTTTATTTTATGTGGAACAAGGCATCGACCTGAGAGGAGAGGGTACTTGAAGAGTTGTCTCATTAAATGGGGTGACCTTTCAGTGTCTCAGCTGGTCTATATGAGGCCCCTCTTTCACTTCATTTGCTTTTCTTCTCAATGACTGACCTTCAAAGCATCTCTCTCTAAAACTGTTTCTCTCTCTACCTTCTTGCAAGTAAGTTCATTTTACTCTTCTCTTTCCCTTTTTTCATTTTATTGGTCGAGGTCATGGGTTCCTCTAGTGTCGAGGATGTCTAAGTGCTACACGATTAGTTTGGTGACGGACTTACTGATGACGTGGATTCGGTGGTGGGCGAAGTGAGAGGAAGAAAAGAGAATGTCTGGATTGTCGACGTACCATCTGATATTGATGAGGGCGAGCTACTGGATATATGTTTTACATACAACCTCTCGCTAGAGTACAAACTGATTAGACCTTCGGAAAGCATGAGAGTAACCGAGCCACTGGATGAGGATTCCATTATGATGTATGAGGAGAGTTTTCGATCTGGGGTTCGATTTCCCCTATCCGAGCCATTGAAGTTGTTTTTCAACGAGTACCACATTACCATTAGCCAGCTACATCCCAATGGCTTGAGGTTCTTATGTTGTATAATAGAATTGGCTCGCCAAGATGGGTATAATGTGATGGCTCGGACGATTCGTGAGCTATACATTTCTTTGTTCGCCTAAACGAAGACCACTACTTCCTTCACGTGAAGAACAATCGTAACATTTTTGCTAAAAAGTCTAAGATTTCTTCTTTGAAGAATTGGAAATCCAAGTTTTTTATTGTTAAGCATCTCGGGGGCTTCGGAGTGCTCAATCGTTGGTCTGAGGATCCGCTTCGCCACGTTCTGGCTTCGCCCACTCCCTATGGCCAAACTTGCATGGAGTTAATAAAAGCCATGGGACTTGGCTGCGTGAACTTGAGGCAGGTTATAACCAAAGGTTATCTAACTTATTTGCCTAGTGGACCTATGAGGCCCAACCCTTCCATCCGTAGTAAGCTTTGTTCTTAGCCATTTTGCCCTTGGTTCTTTAAACTAACACCTCTTAATTTTCCTTTCTTGTTTTTTTGCACAGGAATGGCCCCAAAGAAATTGAAGAGCTCTAATATGGCCAAGGTTGCTAAAGTAATGAAAAAGAAAATCACTGCCAAGGGTTTGGGAAAAGAGGTACCTTCTGAGGTGCCAAGCACTCGACAAGTAGAAGTTGATGTTACAGCAAGGGTTGCTCCTTCCGAGCTACCTCCTTCGAGCCTGACTACTGGGCCTCCTAGAAAAAGGCAAAGGGAAACAAATGTCCCTGCTTTCGCCTCTTATCCCCCTCCTGCTCATTCGTGGTCCTTGGACATCCGAGGACACTTTATACATAAGTATGGGGTGAACTACAGTCTCCAGGATGACATGCCTAGCTAGGAAATGTCTCGCAACTGCCTTTTCCCTATTGATTCTCGTTATTATAAGCATCTAGATGATGTGGCGACTAGGGACTTAGCCAATGTTTGTTCCAAGCCATGAATACTAACAGTGTGCACTTCGCTCAGATATTCAAGCTGAAGTTCGGCTGTGCTGAGATGGAGATAAAGAAGAACCAAATGGAGGATGCCCTAAAAAGTGCTGAGGTGTCTATGAGGGAACAGGAGACTCGGCACAAAGCAGAGATTATTTCTAGGGAAGTTGAGATAGAGAAATTAAAGAAGGAGAGCTGGGACTTACTTAACAAAAATAAAGAGCTCGAGGGTAAAGCGAAAGAGCTTGAGAGTAGAGGAAAAGAGATGGAGAAAGAGCTGCAAGGGCTTCGGGAATAAGAAAGGACCCAAGAGGAGGATCTGGCCAAGGTGTGTTTTAGCCTAAGGTCAAACATTTTGTCGGGGCTCAAGGCGAGGCAGCATAGAGTGGATTGGAGCTGGATGAATGAGATTTACCTTGACGAGGCTGATGAAGAGGATTGGGGTGGCGAGGAAACTAGGGGTGAAGATGCGCCACAGGACCTAAACAGAGATGGTTCGCCTCCTTGGCTAGAAGGGGACGCAGACATCCATGCCATTTCTTTTGAGAGGCAAAATGATGATGTAGTAAAAGCTTAATTTTTTACTGACCCTATTGTGGGAATTTTTGTAACAACTTATATAGCCTTTTTGACTAAATGGAAAGCAAAGAGATTTTTTCCTTTTGTTTAAGTGTTGTGTTATTTCCTTGTCACTAAGTTAGCTTTTTTCTCACCGTATGAATATTTATACTTAGCGTTATACCTGAGTTATAGACATAGTGAATAGGACCGCTCATATCACTTAGGCGAACTAGGTATCTCCGACCTTGGGACTTAGTGAAATTGGACCGCTTAGGTCACTTGGGTGAACGAGGTATGTTCGATCTATGGACTTAGTGAAATTGGACCACTTAGGTCATTGGTCGCGCTAAGTATGTCCGAGCTATGGACTTAGTGAAATTGGACTGCTTAGGTCATTGGGCGAGCTAAGTATATCCGAGCTATGGACATAGTGAAATTGGACCGCTTAGGTCACTTGGGCGAACGAGGTATGTCTGAGCTATGGACTTAGTGAAATTGGACTGCTTAGGTCATTGGGCGAGCTAAGTATATCCGAGCTATGGACATAGTGAAATTGGACCGCTTAGGTCACTTGGGCGAACGAGGTATGTCTGAGCTATGGACTTAGTGAAATTGGACTGCTTTGGTCATTGGGCGAGCTAAGTATGTCTAAGCTATGGACCTAATGAAATTGGACCCCTTAGTTTACTCGGGCGAATTAGTATTTTTCGAGTCGAACAGACGAATATTTAAAGTAGAGCCTTCAGGAAAAACTCAATGTATCATGCTCTTTGTATATTTGGGGTCATGATACATTAAGTGAAAAAACTTGAGGCCTTATTGTTATTCAAATATAAAACTACTTTGTATATTATTGAGTGGAGATACAATATGCCTTTTTTAGATTATCAGCATTCCATGTCTGAGGTTGCTCGGCTCCTTCAATCTTCCTCAGCTTGTATGTGCTCGAGCCTAGCTGCTTTGAGACTTCATAAGGACCTTCCCAGTTTTTCCCTAATTTGCCTACAACTGCCGATCCTTTGGTGATTTCTGCCTTACGCCACACTCTGTCTCCTTCTCTAAATTGCCTGTTTTGAACTTGCTTGTTGAAGTATCTCCTTACCCTCTGCTTATATGTGTCAGCTCCGACTGTCGTGTCGCCTCTAAGTTCCTCTGCCAAGTCTAAGTTAATCTTTAGGTTTTCATTACTGCCGAGCTCTTCATACTCTCTTGTTCGTTTGCTAGATATGCCTATTTCTACTGGCACTACTACTTCTATCCCCTACATTAAGGAGAAAGGGGTTTGTCCTATTGCTTGCTGAGGGGTAGTTCGATAGGCCCACAGTACACTGTTTAGTTCGTTTGCCAGTTAGCCTTTTCTCCATCCAACCTTTTCTTTAAGCCTTGTAAGACAGTCCTATTGGTGACTTCGGTAAGGCCATTGGTTTACGGGTGAGCTACTGGTGTAAAGTGGAGTTTGATATGCCAATCTTCACAAAAAGATCTGAAGGCTCCTGAATCAAATTGCTTTCCATTGTCAGTAACAATCTTGTGGGGCACGCCATACCTGAATATCACATTTTTCCTAAAAAAACTAATAACCCGAGTTAGAGTAGTGGTGCTTAGGGCTTCGGCTTCTACCCATTTGGAGAAGTGATCAATGGCTACTACCACAAACTCCCTTTGCCCAGTTGTTGCATGAAACGCTCTAGATGTCTATCCCCCATTGAGAAAAAGGCCAGGTCTAACCTAAAGGTTGTAGTTCTGAGGGTTTTCTAAGAACCCGGTCATATTTTTCGCAAGTATTACAATGGCGAATGTGTTGGCGAACATCTTTCTTCATTGTTGGCTAGTAGTATTCTAACAGTAGAATCTTTCTAGGCATAGCATATGAGCCCTCATGTGCCCCACAAACACCTTCATGGGTTTCCCTTATGATGTAATTACCCCTTTCTCCAGTTATAGACTTCACCCAAAGGTGTGATTTAGATCTCCTGTAGAGTTTTCCATTTTCCATAACATAGTTCGTCACTTCCCTGCAAAGTCTAATCGCCTCCTATTTATCGCTTGGTCGAACATCATTCTGTAAGAGGCCAAATGATCGGGCTCATCCAATTGTTGTTAGGCTGAGATACTAGGACTTCACTCAACTCATAGCTCGGACAAATTTGGAGTTCGATTATCACTTCTCTTGGTAAACTTTCTTCCCATGCTGCAGCCTTGGCTATGGAATCTACTTCCTTATTATTCACCCATTCTATTTGGGTCATTTTCCAAGTACAACCTTCTTCCTCTAACTTGCATAAGAGAGACAAAGCTAGAGAGTGATACGTGACTAGGGTCAGCTCGAATGAAGGTGCCTGTGATTTGATTGACAACTAGCTGTGAGTTTAGGAAAATACAGAGTACTGGAGTTCGTACCTCGAGGCAAGCTTAAGCCCTATGATTAAACCTTCACATTCGACCTTGTTGTTAGTTGTCGCAAAATTCAGGCGCACGACATATTATATTTTTATCTTCTCTAACCCTTGTAGAATTACCCCTGCTGCCACCCCCGAGCTCCCTAATGCCCATCTGTGTGCAACTGCCAAGTACTAGAATTAGGGCTTAATAGTTCGGCTTTAGGTCCGCCTTTCTCATCTTCGCCAGAAAACTCGGCCACAAAGTTTGCAAGTACCTGCACCTTCATTGCGGTATAAGGAGCGTATCTGATATCAAATTCTCCTAACCTGATCGACCATTCCACCAATCTCCTAGAAGTTTCAGCTCGGTGCATGATCTTTTTGAGGGGGTGGTTAGTTCGGACGATTATAGTATGAGATTGGAAGTAGTGGCACAATCGATTTGTCGAAGTCAAGATGGCGAAAGCTAGTTTTTCAATATTTGAATATCGTAACTCGAAACCCTTGAGGACTTTGCTAATGTAATAAATAGGGTACAGTTTCCCCTCTTCTTCTCTAATCAACATTAAAGCCACAAAATTTTCAGTAGCAGCTAAATACAAGTATATGGGCTCATCTTTTTTAGGTCTGCTTAAAAGAGGAGCGAAGGATAAAAAGTCCTTAATCTTTTCGAAGCAAGCTGGTATTTGTCATCCCATTGAAAACCTTTCAGCCATTTTAGGGTTTGGTAAAATGGCAAACACCTCTTGGCTGAGCAGGAAATAAATCGCATTAAGGTTGTAATCCGACCATTCAACTGTTGGACTTCAAGGATGCTGGTGGGCGCCTGCATTTCCAAAATTGCTTTAATCTTTTTAGGATTTGCCTCAATCCCCCTTTGTGATATCATGAAACCCAGGAACTTCCTTGCTTTAACTCTAAATGTGCATTTGTCCGAGTTGAGCTTTATATTAAACCTGTTTAAGATTTCAAACGCTTCCAATAGGTCTCTAGGATGGTCAGTAGCTCAGATGCTTTTTATTATCATATCATCTACATAAACTTCTACAGTTCGTCCAATCTGGGTAGTTCACCTCCATTTCAGTAAAGTCAACACACAACCTCCATTTCGCATTGGACTTCGGTACCAAAACTACGTTCGCCAGCCATTCTGGGTAGTTCACCTCCATTATAAACCCTACCTTCAACAATTTATCTACCTCAATTGCTATGACCTGTTGTGTCTCTCGACCATGGTTTCGCTTTTTTTATTTTATCGGTTTAAAGCTTGGGTCAAAGCTGAGCTTGTGGGATATGGTATTAGGATCAATGCCAACTATGTCCTCTGCGGTCTAGGCGAAGCTGTTAACATTGTCTTTTAAAACTGCCTTCATATTATCTTGTACCTCTCTCAGTAGATAGGCTCCCAGCATCAAGTTCTACCTCGACTTCACTCCCATATAATTATCTCGCCCACATATGTTGGGCTAGAATCTACATTAGGTCTAGGGATATCAAAAGGGTGGTGTACGGTTGGTTTTATGAGTGGTTCGCCTTCTGGCATCCACATGATTGGTAGGGCAAGAGGCAACCCTTTCAGTGCTATAATGTATGCTTCTCAAGCTACCTTCTGGTCTCCCCTAATAGCCACAATCTCGCCCATATCGGAGTAAAACTTCATGGTGAGGTACCTAATACATGTGGCCGCTTCCAGTTCATACAGGGCTTGTCTACCTAGTATAGCATTGTATGGGAAGTGAATGTCTGCCACCATAAACTCCAATTTGAGTTTCCTTGACGAGACTTCAATTTTAAGCTCTAGGGTTATGTTTATCGACCCAGACACTTGCACAGGTTTTCCCACTAGGCCGACTAAAAGGGTGCAGATAGGTTTAAGCCTCGCCTGTTCTAGTTTCAAAGCCTTGAAAACCTCCATAGTTAATAAGTTCACTACACTACCTTCGTCCACCAATACTCTTTCTACTAGAAAGTTTTCGCAAATCCCCTCAATTACTAAGGTATCATTGTGTGGGGCATGTACAAACTCACCATCGGCTTCAAAGAATGATATGGGTGGCCTGGTGTTCGGCTTTTACTGGGGTAAAATGGAATAGATCACCCTAACTCTTCTTTTTCTGGTTAAATTGCTATCGACCCCGATGAGCCACCAAATATGGTGTAGATTGTGCCTAGGGTGTGACATTCTTTCGGCTGCTTATCCTTATGTTCACTTTCCCTCTGCGATCTTCCAATAAATTGCTTCAGTTAGCCTCTTTGTACAAGGCATTCTATCTTTTTCTGCAACTGCCTACAGGCCTTGATCTCGTGACATACATCCCTATGGAACTTGCAATACTTCCTCTTATCTTAATGGCTCGAGGTAACCTCCTTCATCTTTCTAAGATAATAGAACTGAATTTGATTGCCTGTTCTCTTATCCAAGACAGTATTTCCCAGCGTAGTCTATTCAAAGGGCTAAATTTTCAACCTTGCTGTGGCTTACCAATTTTTGAGTATTGCATTCGAACAGAATAACTAATTCGTGGGAGCCGAATAGGTGACCTCCTATGGGGCGATTGTCTCCTGATTAGAGATGGATGTTTGTTATGTCTATGCCTCTCTTCTCTGGGGAATCTGTGCTTTTGAGCTTCATAAGCTTCGTCTAATTTTAAGTATTTGTGGGCTCGCGCCATAAGTTTGGCAAAAGTCAAGGGAGGGTATATACTCAAACTTTCAAACAATTTGTTGTACCTGTAATATTTTTCCATGGCATTAACGGCTACCTCATCATTCAAGTTCTCCACTTGCATCGCCATTCTTTGAAATTTGGATACATACTGCCTCAGGGTCTCTCCCTCCTCTCTTTTTAAATCCACCAAGTCAGACGAAATTTTCCTGGATGATACACATGTTATGAAACGGGCTCAGAATGTTGTGGCCAACTGAGAGAAGGAATGAATGGATCATGTCTTGAGTGTTTGATACCACTCTTGGGCCATCCCTTTTAAGGTAGTTGGGAAGACCTTACATATTAAATCCTCTGAATTGGTTTGCAAATACATCATAGCTCGGAAGGTTGCCAAATGGCTCCTGGGATCAGTAGATCCATCATAGGATTGGAAAGTAGGAAGCTTGAACTTTGGTGAAAAGGCTACGGCCAAAATATCAACTAATAAGAGTGAGTCTTGTCGAAGTCCATGTTCTCCTATTTCTCCCATCTGTCTACATTCCCGAATCAGTTCTTTGACAGCATCCCAAAAATTCGCCCCATCCGCCATTGGTTGGGTTCGACTTAGTTCTTGGCTGTTGGGGATACATATTCTAGGGTTCACCTTTGGTTTTGCCTCATGATATTGATCAAATACTAAGTGATTTCAGTGTTTAGGTGCAGTTGGGGGTAGGCTATGCTCTTGGTGAGGAGGGTTCACCGAGCTAGGAGGTGGTACTGGGTCGCCGCTAGGCTGAGGATTATCCAAGAGGCATTTCAGCATGGTGGTGAATTGGAAATAAGCTTAGGCTAGAGTAGCTGCCACCTGAGGATCAGTGGTTGATGGAAGGACGAACAAGGATTGTTGGTTGGCCTCGCCAAGGGTATTGTCTTGGCCTTCAAGGTTGAGGCACTCAGTGGGATCAGTGGCCATGGGAATTGAGAAAAAAGTGTGGGGATTTTAGGTTGAAAGTGTGTTCAACACTCACCGCACCAATTATTAAGCTCTCAGAATTTGAGGTGTAGTAAATTGTGAATTAACCCTTTAATGGGATAAAGTTGAAGTATATATACCTAATTCCAAGTAGTTGTACTAAAATAAAGATTATGAATCCTATATTATTTATTAATTTGAGTTTATTTAGGAGTCTAATATTATTATTTTAATATATATGTTAGCATATTGAATACTCAAACTTCTAAAATTGGATCTACTAAGCACCCATTTCATAGTTGAAAAATGTGAAAATTATTATTCTAAAGATTTTACTAACTAAAACATTAAGTGAATATCTTGCATATAAATGCCCAAAACACAAAAGAAAAAAATATTGTTGCTAGTACAGAGAGGGAAACAATGTTAGTAAAATTCATAATTTTTGGGGCATAATAAGTCGCTTATAAAATTTACCACAAGGTTTTGTTCCATAAAATATGAGGTATATTTATACATTTGGCCCATAAAAAAACTAAAAAACTTTATTATCAATTTAACTATTAAATTTTAAATAACTAGTCAAAAGCATAACTTAATACAGTTGGGCAAAGCGTGTAAGAATAATAAAAAAAATGTCTTCAAAATATAATTCTAATTATAATAGCATACTATTAAAAACAAAAGAGGGAAAATAGAAGCATAAATAGAGCTATAAATGAACAAAGCTATTTGTAAATTCTTTGAGATTCTGTTTGATAAAGATTGTGGTCATTTTGAGTTTAATTTAAATTAATTAAGCTTAACATAATTTTGGACTCATTTAATAAACAAAAAAAAACTTGAGAATAAGTAAATTCAGCTTAATGAGACTCGCCAATTATCTCATTTATAAGACTCCAAATAGGCTCATGAACAAACTTATAAACTGGTTTGTTTAGTACATTCATGAACATGCTCATCTATTTAGCTCGTGAATAGGCTCGTTTATTAGGCTAATGAGCTAGTTTGTTTAATAGGACCATGAACAAACTCGTTTGCAAATTCATTTATGCTCATTTGCAAATTCATTTATGCTTATTGTACTTTAATATAATTATCTTAATTTTATGAATAATTATTTCAAAAATTATTATATTGATAAATATATTTCTAAATTATGATATAATTTTTGGTTAGTGGTTACAAACCTACATGAAGATGAATTATGAATCTAAGATTAGATAATATTTTAAAATAGAAAACACATGCTTATGCCAAAACTACATAGTTTTGAATTGAATTTAATCAATCCTATATACATAATTACATTTACATAACTTTTCATTGTGAATTATTAGTAAGCATAAGTAATATTACTTTCCTTATCGATCTCTCTTTTCTCTCTAGCCTCTAACCCTAATTTTGTTTTGGGGCCACTACTGTTTATCAGTGGTAGCCTAACCTTTAAGTCCTTTTTTCTTCGCTTCCTTTTGTTTTTAATCATTTATTCACTTTAATAAACTAACATATATTTTTCTATAACAAATCTTTCTTTTTTTTTTTTTTTTGTTTTGTTATTATTATTTTGTCTCCATATTTAGAGTTGTTTTGTCTCTTCTTTGTCAGGGTTTATTACTAAAAAATAATATGATATTTGATTTCATTTAGTTAGAGACTTTAGATCTTAATTTGTAGGTGGGGATCTTCGATCAATGGAGCCCAGTAGTGTGACATGTTCCTCCATTGATGTTATTAACACATAGCAACGTGAACTCATATGTATTTGTCATATGTTGCAAACTTTTGAAAAAGCAATCTAAGTATAGAAGATCAAGAAAAGTTATTCTTTTGTCGTTCAAATCAATTAACGGACTAATTTATTGCTATAAAGATTTATATATTTTGTTAAGATCAACTTCAAGCTGAAAGATCTATTATATCTTTTTTTTTAATTTTAGTTTCGTTGTTCAAAAGAATCTGAATTGTTTTGTTTTGTTAAAAGATAAGCAAACTCTATTAGCTACTAATAGTACAATTTTATGTCTGGTCTATATGAGTGTTTGTAATTCTTGATATTATTTTTTTAAAAAAAAAGTAGTATTACTATATATAACATTTCTTTTGCATTAACAATGATAACTATATATCACATATATTATATTAGTTCACAGTCATAAGTAATATCACTACATAATAATATTTTTTTCGTACTAATAATGATAGACAGTATTATAATCATATTTAATATAAAGTAATATCATGATATATTATAATATATAATATTTCTTTCATATTAATTATGATAGCTAATATTATAATTTTAATTAATTAGTAATTTTAATAGTTAAATAATATCACTATTTTGATGTACAATGGTGTTTTAATATTACTATAATTATATTTTTATAGTATTACTCTAAGGGAAAATAATTATTTCATCCCTGAGATTTACCATAATTATCTAAGTAGTCCTAACTTTTATATAAATATTTATAATTATATAAATAATTATTTATTTCTGTCATATTACTTAATGACTGAATATATAAATTCACCCATGAATTTTGTTATATTAATACTATGGCAACCTCAACTTTTACTTTAACCAATTAAATATTTTAACTTGTAAAATTCTACCTATTGAACACTTCAACTTGGAGAATTATTTTATTGAACACTTCTACCTACAAAATTAGATCAAATAAATACCTATTAAATAGTTGAAAATGTAAAAATTATTGTTCTAAAAATTATGCTGACCACATATCATATCAATATTTTGAATATAAAAGCCAAAAATTCTTAAAATTACTGCTATTAATGTGGAAAAGTGTATAATGTTACTAAATTTTCAAATTCAAGTGTATGATAGATTATTCATAAAGTTTAAGGTGCCACAAGGTTAAAATTGAAAAGTTCATGGGTGAATTGCCGTTACTTAATCCTTCCATAAAAAAGCATACTTTTGTAGTTAATTTTTCATCAAACTACTCTAAATTCTCTAACTCCCAATCTCAGTTTTCTCTATTCGCAGTGAAAACAATTATTTTGGCCCTCCAATCCTTATTTCAAAAGCATAGATATCTAATCATTTTTAGCTTCAATTATTATTTCAAGCTATATTCTTTTCATCAAAATAGGTATTTACTATTCTAACCAACTATAGTCGCAGACAAAAATATATTTGCTACTATAAAATCTAGCCCTGACCACAGTTCTAAAATCGCCGGTTTCGGTTATAAAAAAGGTGAAACCAAAATCGAACCGCTTTTAGATGGTTTCTTTGATGATTTTAGAACTGTCGGTTTCAGTTTTGTTCTATTTTTTTTAACTTTTTAAATGTTTTTTTTAGTTTTGTAGCTTAAATAAATAACAATAATAAATATTAATATTGAAAAAAATTAAACCAATTTAATAAGAAGTCTTAAAAGTTATTTTAAAAAATTATAATAAAATAAAAAAATAAGTTGAGAGTTCTTTTACGAACATGTTTTTTATGGTTTCAAACCAGAGCAGTCGGTTTTAAACCAAAACCGCCAGTTTGATTTCAAAAAATGAAGGACTGGAAATGAACCTTAAGTGCACAATTTTGATTACGATTTTGAACCAAGACCGTTGATTATGATTTAGTGTCTGTTTTGACTGGTTCAATTTTGGTTCAGTTCCAGTTTGAAACTTGAACCATAGTCATCCCTAATAAAACCTTTCATCTTTTTCAGTGGCTTCCTCTTTATTTCAATTTCTAACTATCACCCAAAAAAATAGAACTGATGAGAGTTGAATATGTTATTCATCAAAAGGAATAGATTTAATGTAGGATTTAATGTAGATTTCATAGTTTAAAAAATTATGAACTAGAATAAAAATTTTAAGTACAAAAATTTTTAAAAAAATTAAAGAAAGTCTGGATTTTGATTCTTACGCGAAAGAGACAGAAAACTCAAATCGCAAAAATCAAAATAAAAAAGATCAAAGAAGGTGATCTGTGCTTTAAACATTCTTCACCCAAAACTAAAGATTCTATCAAATTAAGTTTATTGAGGATGGTATTCAATTAAAGGAGGAGAGAGGTGATTCTAATTACTAGGAGTAGAGGTTGCTAGTGGCTGTCGGATGAATCGATGGAAGAAAGTAGAAGTTTTTTTTTAGGAATTTTAAAAGAGGTGATTAAAAAATGGAGAGAGATATTGGTGAAGGTTGATGATGGTTGGATCGGTATGGATACCAGGTTTAACTCTTGTGGTGGTTTGATGATGGAGACGAAGTTTGACGGTGATATGGTGATGGTTGGCAGTACAGAGTGACATTGGGTTGAGGGAGGTGAAGAGAATTTGAGTTTTGAATATTTTAGAGAGAAGAGAGGTCGATAAGAATGGCAAAGTACGTTTTTTCACTTTAAAGTAATGGAAAAAGTACGTTTTTTTAAACATAAGGAATAAGGGCTTTTGATAAAAATAATGCTTTTCAGAAAATTATTTCCTAATCTAATGTCATTTCAAAACTATTTACCAATCTAATGTTTGTCCCGACATGGAGAGAGAGTGTTGCACTGAAACCACCAATTGAGTTGATGGTTTCAGTGCAATAGAAAAAGTAACCCGTACTGATAAGTAGTCAACAAAAAGTAGTTATATAAATAAACAATAATTTTTATATCGTATTGAGAATACCAATCCAATTTGTTGTTTCAATAGAAAATGAAAATTTTAAATTGTCAATTTGCCTTTTCACTAAAACACACAATTCGTTTGGTGGTTTTAGTGCAACTATGGGATGTGACTACTAGTCAACAAAAAGTACATGATAAATAGTATTTTTTTAAGAGCCCACTAGATTAATTAGTGGTTTTAACTTGAAATAATTGTTCACTCAAAATATTTTTTCATCAAAACACACGTATGATCTAGTGGTTTTGCTTCACAATTATTTCAAGTTAAGTAATAACAACATAAGTTTCCTTACACAGTTAAAAATTACCGAGAGTAATAAAGTGCTTCAAGTTGAACTTGTATGGTGTTAAAAATGTCTTACTAACTAATACATGTAAAATTAATCATATTAATGTCTTGTCCTCCTGTACCACACTTTGGAGGCCTCCTATTACGACGTGGATTTCAATGTACTATATCTTCTCTGATACCTTGATATTCTTCTCCATGCTTAATATTTATATCAACTCATGCGAGGAGTTTGAACCACATTCACAAATGGTTGTTATGGGTTAGGAAATGTCAAATGAGTCTATTGCTCGGGTACCATCATCATCTCAAAGAAATCATTAAATGAGTGTCTAGCATGAGATGTAGATCTATCACGTGTGTCGAAAGATACCGCAGAACTATTGAAAGTAGGTATTGTATATTGAAATGGCGTTGCCTCACCTATTTCCAAGAAAGAAGTATGGATTTGCTGGGTTGCCATGATCGGAGTGTAATGAATGTTCATTGGCATTTCTAATGCTGCAAATGGTACACTTCACTCAGATTGCGGTGCAGAAGATGATGTGCTGGGTATATTAGCGTGATAACCTTCATAATAGTTATATGTCATAGTGGGAGGGACTTGAGGTATATCGTCTACTGGCAGGACTTCAATTGTAATATGTCTAGATACCATTTCCATCTCCTTCGCCTCTGTAGTTTTTTTGGTGTTTGAACACAAGGAAACTCTATAAATGGTCGGGCATGTTGAATTATAGGATGAGTTTTTGTATGAATTTCTTCATTCATTACACCGAATAGGCTAAATAATCTTCGACGAAATGATGGATTTCTACGTGTTGGTGATGTTGAACTGTGATATATATGTTGGAGCCCATCTGCTTGTAGTAAAAAAATATTATGGAAATAAGAGGAAAATTTATTATTCAATTAAATTAAGAAATTACAAGATAAGATAAAAAGATATCGAATAATTACCACAGCTCTAACTTCTGCACCTCGAAATGAAATCCAACATCTAGTTCATTGCACATATTAAATGTATTGTACCAAAACCACCATATTATATGTGTGTTTTGGTGAAAAAAATATTTTGAGTGAATAAATATTTTTTCATTGAGACCACTAATAAATCTAGTGGACTCTTAACAAAATACTATTTCCCCATTTACTTTTGCTGACTAGTGGTCACATCCTATAGTTGCACTAAAACCACCAAACGAATTGAGTGTTTTAGTGAAAAAACAGATTCACAACTTAAAATTTTAGTTTTATATTGAAACCACCAATTGGATTGATGGTGTTAATACAAAACAAAAATTATTATTTATTCATATAACTACTTTTTGCTGACTACTTGTCAGTACGAGTTACTTTTTCTATTGCACTGAACCCACAAACTCAATTGGTTGTTTTAGTGCAACACTCTCTCTCCAAATCAGGATAAACATTAGATTGGTAAATAGGTTTAAAATAACATTAAATTGGAAAATAGTTTTATGTAGAACATTATTTTTGTCAAAAGCCAAAGAGCAAGTAATATGACAGAGACAAAACTCCGAGACATTATAAATATTTTTATATAAGACAAAACTACTTAAATAATTATGGAAACCTCACAAACAAAATAATTATTTTTCCTTATTCTAACCATAATTATTTAAATTATAAATATTATTCAAATTTCTAATTATAATTAAATCTAATATTATAACTAGAATTATATTAAGAAATACTATGATTTTACGCAATAGTAATATTATAATAAGTAATAATTACAACACCTAATAAATATTATAAGTTTACAATTATACCTAATATTATTAGTATTATAACAAATAGTTCTCATAGTATGATGTTTTACTTACTAGGAACTAGTAATATTTATTGACAACAAAATAATTATTAAAAATAATAATAATAAGAAAAAAAATTATTGATTAGCTATTATATAGCTCAAACTCGAGCTTTTATTAAGCTTAAATTTGAGTTCAAATACGAGCTAATATAAATAAACCTTAAACTAGCCGAGATCCAATCAAGTTCAGAATTTAATATTTTTCTAAACAAGTCAAACTCAAGCTTTAAAATGTGAACTCGAATTTTTATGCACTTAGCGAACCAAGCCTGAACAACTTTAAGCTCGATGTGCTTAATCTTTTGCAGCCCTAGCCATAAATCTCTAAATCTCCCAATCCATAAATCCATATGCAGGAAATTAGTGCGTGAAAATCATGGAAGGGAGATAGATTGTATGAGTTCAGGCTCTAATTTTTCTAGAGCATCAAATAATCGTCGCCATGGCTGCTAGCCTTTAGAAAAATTGGTAAATATTCAACACAGGGATGACCATTTTTACATCTGCTTTGCATATGTAATAAATCGTATTTGCTTTCCAATTGTGAAAATTACTGTAAACAATTGCACAATATTTACTGTAAAACACGAACTATTTATTATGAACAAAATGTGACAATGGGAAGTACATTCCGAGCATTACAACATTCCAAGCATTATAACCACAACAATAGCAGGGCCCCATGGCTTGAAAATCGACAATGTTAGCATCTACACTTTTAATTTACTTGATCAATTGCTGCTTCTTTCATAGTCACAGTGATATTAATCCTGCACTTAAACCTCGAGGGAAATGAATTGTTACTGTCGAACAGCAGGGGCCAGTAAACCGTTATTATCGAGCATTAATAAGCTTTATAGAACTTCATCATTAAAACTAAGAATAGTAGAATATTTCTAACCCAAAAAAGATAAAAACAACAGCTTTAATTAAGAACTTAGCTGTAGCATTCTTTTCCTCGTTACTGCATACTGCTTAAACTATACAAGCCAACATTTTCAGTTAGGAGTAGGAGTAGTTGAGTTAGGTTCATTTATCCCCAAGGCATCGGCCAAATTGAAATTCAGATTGCTTCTCATGGTTCTGCTCCTTCCATAATCTTCATCGCTCTTTCTCATCATTGTAGCGAACTCTGAATAATCTATTCGCCCATCCTGCAAAAATAGCATTTCCAAGAATTGGAATTGAGACTAAAAACAACCTGAAATAAGTACACAATGTACATTCATCGTGCACTTTGATTCCTTCTTTTCCCTCGTTATTTAATTATCTGATAATGACTGTGACAACAATGACAAAAATCATAACACCATAAGAATTAAGTGGACAAATGAAACCATTTGATGTAAAACCTATATATACCGATATATAGACTTACATTATCCTGATCAATTTCTCTGATCATTTCATCCAGTTGGACATCATCTAAACCAAACTCTTTGCAAGCCTGTTGAAGCTCATCAACTGTGATGTAACCGCTACCATCTTTGTCGAAATAGGAGAAGGCAGCAATTAAATTCTCCTCTCTCTCCATCTTATTCAAGTGCAAAGTAGCAGCAAGAAATTCACCATAGTCTATTGTTCCACTATTGTCTATATCAGCCTGTAGAAGTTCCCATGTCAGAATTAGTGATTGTCCAAATAGATAGATGCAACAATATCAAAAACATGCTCTATTATTATGTATAATTAAACTTTCTATCTATCATTTATAATAAATCATTTACCGCATCCATTAGAGCCTTGATTTCAGATTCCATCAAATCAGAACCCACTCTCTTCAAACCCACTTTAAGTTCCTCAAATGTTATTGTCCCATTACCGTCCGTATCAATCATTTTAAACAACTCTTTCAAACCACCAATTTCTTCTTCAGAAAGTCTTTCTGCTATGACCTGGAAAATAATTTTTAAATTGCAAAAAGTGAATGCAAAATATTATGATAACAGAACCAAACTATTTATCAATTTAAAAAAGTGTACCATGTGATAATGAGACATGCTAGTTATGACGACAACTTTTATGGCATGGAATCAGGAATAACAAAGCAACTGCTTTAATATTTTATGATAAAATGCAAGTTCAATTTTACCTTGTTTCTTGAATCCAAGAGTAAAATGCAATCTAAATGAAAGTTCAGTCTATATGAAAGTTGAGTCTATATATATCCTTTGAAACACAATAAATGTTACAGATTATGCTAACTATTGATCTGAATTCTGTGCTCAGTGGTGGCATATAGGTCAGGGATATCAGTTCTTAGAAGTAGAGTTAAAAGATTTTAAGTTACGGCATCACATTTCTCAACTCCATAAAACCATAACTGTAAATTATTATTCACTTTCTAAAAGCCCTGTTATTTAACACAATATCATAAAATCTCATGCAAGACTGCAATTTATAATTCAAATGACATGGTAAGTTGAATATCAAATTATTGTCACAAGATTCTGAAATTTCTGGAAATAATAATAGGAAAAATATGACAAAAACATACACGCAAGGCCATCTTTTTAAGTTTATTCATTGCTGAGAATTTCTTCAGTCGTGATAATACTGCAGAATCCAGAGGTTTGTCAGGAGCAACTCTGTCATCCACAATCCATGGGTGACCTGAAAACAAATTACAATGTTATATATTTATAAGAATTTTAACGAAGGTCAACTACAGCTATATGCCTTCTATAACAATCACATAGCTTCCTAGCAAAATAAGAATGAATCAACTAACATAAGACTTCATGAGCAGAAATCCTTCTCCTAGGGTCTCTCTCAAGCATTTTTCGTATCAAATCTTTTGCACTTTCCGAGATTTTGGGCCATGGCTCAGATTCAAAGTCTATTTTGCCTTGTAAAATCTGTCTGAAAATTCCTGATTCAGTTTCTGCAAATAAGAAGGGAAAAAGAGAAAAAAAGGAAAATTTACTTCATTTAAATAAAAGAGAAAAGATAAAAGAGAAACAAAGGATCAACAAAGCAGCTGCATTCATATAGCTGCCCTAGAATAAGAGAAAAATTAACAGTTGAGATCAGCACCTGCCCAGAAAGGTGGAACCCCACTTAACAAGATGTAAAGGATAACACCTGCGCTCCAGACATCTACTTCAGGTCCATAAAGCTTTAGCAAAACCTCAGGTGCAACGTAATATGGACTCCCAACTACATCAGAGAAATATTGTCCTGGAGGGAGAATAATATAGGGGAAAAGTAAACAACAGTTAATACTTGGCAAACACTAGTTTCTGAGGGAAAAGTTCAGCAATGAGAGGGTTTAAACAGATCCTTTTTCTATGTTATATTTTTATATTATTCTTCCCTTGGTAACCTTTCTTATTCTATATATTAGTACAATCATTGAATACAATAATAAGAATTCAAATAACTTTATAAAGTAAACTAATGACAAAGCTGACCATATGAACTATATAAACAAGAAGGAAATATATTCTTAATTACAATTATCCATTTAATGCTTAAAAGTTAAAACTTTCCCACTTCATTTTCTCACATCATTAAACTAGGTGATAAATGGTACAAGAAACAACAATAAATTTTAGCCACAAAAAGTGGGGCCACCATGTAGTTTAGATGGTACAATAACATTAAGATAAATTATCTTCTTCGAAAATAACAGTTTTTCTTTGATTCGCTCAGCTTTTTGTTTGCTTTTTAAGGGCACTTTTAGACTCTTTACTCCCTCCGTCCCAAAATATAAGTCGTTTTTAGGTGTTTATTTTGTCCCAAAATGTAAGTCGTTTTGAGTATTTCAAGGAACAATAACTGATGTTTTTCTAATATTACCCTTATTTACATTAGATAAACTATCTACTTGCATAAGTTGCTCTTGGTTTTGAGATAAGAATAATTTGGTCAAATTACCTTTGGCTTTATTATAATTTAAGAGAAATAATTGTTTCCTTAATCCCATACAAAAAACCTTAAACAAGTTATATTTTGAGTATTAAAGGGTCAAACTGGACATAAGAAGGATGGCACAAAATTTTAAGGAAGCTTTATTGGACTAGGGCCTCTACAAAGCGGTTGCCCCCTTTGTTGCAATGGCAGTGTGGCACCCATAATTTCAGATCTGTCAATCACAAAAATTGAACATTTTTACAAGGCAATGATCGCTTAAGCAGCTCAATTCCTAGCAATGTTGACAGTTACACATTGGAACCAAGTGAATATTTCAAACCATAATTCTATCCCTTTTCTCTCTCACTTTCTCTTTCTTTTGGGCATATAGGTGCTTTGTTTATCAAAGTAAAATTCATTTGTAATTCACATAATGAAACAGAATATATATGTGTGATAATCTTATATCTCAATGCATATAATTCACGTTAAAGTTTATATCATATTATAAATTCTACCAATGTTATTAGAATTAGGCTCAAGTTTAACCATTTTAATGAAATTAAAATATAGAAGCATACCGCGAAAGAAGTAAGATGTATTATCAAGTAAATAAAACAATGGTAAAAGAAGCAATCAGTGGGAGGCAATCTTGTATGGGAAAAACATGCATTTTGAGTCAAAAGACCGTAAATAAACACTTTGAGAATACAAGAAATCCATATATCAAACAGGCTTCTGATTCAACAACACCAGAAAAAGTTTCAAATGCAAATTACAATCTTTAACAGACAATTAATAAAATGCATAACAAGAATATAAATTAACCAGGTTTTTTGAGCCAAGGAGAGACAAAAGAACACAGCAATTCAATCCCATCAACCAAACAATCAATAAAAATTTAGTAGCTGGACAAAAGGACTCCAATCTCCAAATAACCAAAAAGATCTAACTACAAATCTTTGAAAGATTCATACCAGATAAAGAAAAAAGGAAAGTGTAAAACAATGAATGCCCACAAATCAACGATTTTTTAGTCAATCAAAATCACGAAAAAATTATGAATGCCCTCAAACCAACCACCATCCCAATCAATCAAAATCACAACAACATATGAATTTACCAAATCATCAATAATAAAAATAAATAAAAATTCAAGAAATGCCCAATCAAAATGAGAAACAAGAAAAGATCATTTCTTCAAAAAAAAAATATTAACCTGGCTTGTAGAAGACAGAGAGCCCAAAGTCGGTGGCCTGAAGCTTGGCATCTTCACCGGGGGTATCAAACAAGAAATTTTCAGGCTTAAGATCTCTATGCATAACACCCAAAGAATGACAAGCCTCGACCACGCCAACAATAATTTTAATCAACTTAGCAGCTTCTTTCTCACTGTAATGACCCTTTGCCACAATCCTATCAAAAAGCTCACCACCTCCACATAATTCCATAACCAAGTGCACAAACATGGTGTCCTCATAGGTACCCTTGATTTGCACCACATTTGGGTGCTCAGATAGATGGTGCATGATTTGGATCTCCCTCCACACATCTTCATAGTCTTCTTTGCAAAGAAGCTTTCGCTTTGGGATTGATTTGCAGGCATACTGTCTGTTTGTGGCTTTGTTGGTACAAAGATATGTGGTGCCAAATTGGCCTTGGCCTAGTTTCTTGCCTATCAGGTAGTGGTCCCTTAATCTTGAGGTTTGATATGGAAGAACAGTGTTTACAGGTTTTGTTGTCGATGATGTATTTTGCTTCTTCATTATGGCAATATGGTTCTCTCCAAGATTTGATCGATCTCTGGGGTTGGATCTTACAATTTCTTTCTCTTCTCAATTGTTGTTTGTTTAGGTTCTTCTTTCCCTATTCCATTTTTTTTTTCACAAAGGAAAATTTATTGGCATTGGTTGTGTTAGGGACAAATCTCCATTTTGGGATGTTCTTTTAAGTGCTGTCCCCAAGGCAATGAGAGGTCTGATTTTGAATAAAGAAATATTAGAAAATTGTGCTTTTCCTCTACTATTTAATCTAGTGATTCGTAGGACTATAAATAATATCACGGCCAATAATTGTTTTTTGAATTTTATAAGTTTTAACTTCATAAAATTCAACTTTTTATAATTAAATTTATCTCTATCTATATATCTATAATATGCTATATCTGCGTGTATTTATAATGTATACTATTTAAAAATGTGAAAATAGAGAAAATAATTAGATTTGTGTTATGACCGATTAGAAAATTATATTTCATTAGTTGATTGGATATAATTTATTAAAATTATAAATATATTCATAATTAAGCATTTCAAAAATTTTAAGTTTTATTTTTTATAAATTTATTTTTTTGATAAATACATATGATAATTATATTTTATTTTTTAAATTTATTTTTAAATATTTGATTCCGCTTTTATTGTAATTTAAAATATTTTAATTAGGAGAGATATAAAAAAAGAACAAAGTATATTTTTTATAATATTCTATTTTTCTTTATGTTTATATAATTTGATTGGATATATTTTTTAAAAAATAAATTTTCAAATAGAATATATATAATTAAGCCTTTCAAAATTTTATTGTTCAAAAGAAATACAATTTCGAGTTCTCTCCTTGGGGGAGTTTACGGTTTCTACTTTTTTGGGACAGGGGTTTCTCATTCCTTGAGTTTTTGTCATCTTATTCTAGGATTCGCTTAGTTTAACCTGTCTTTTTGCAGGTGTCATCTTTTTGATAGGCAGGTTTCTACATCCAAGGCAAGATTAGTAGTTGTGAATATATGTAGTAGTGTTCCTTGTAATGGCTGATATTTCGACCGGTATCGAGGCTGAAGTGTTGGAGTTTGGATAAGGCGAGCTAGTTTTAGTCGAAGGCAAGAAAAGTCTTTGCTTAGTGGGAAAGCTATGGACAAAAAGAACTTTTAACAAGTTTGCGCTTATGGAGACTATGACACGAGTTTGGAAGGCAAAGTATGGAGTGGTGGCGAGTGAGTGGGGTAAGGACATATTCTTGTTTCAGTTTTACCACTGGAAGGATAAGCAATCGGTGTTGGACAATGCCCCATGGCATTTTGAAAAGAATATTCTAGTCTTGCATGACCTAGAAGGTGATGAGCAACCAACCACCTGAGGTGTATGAATGAGTCCATGGCATTTTGAAAAGAACTTTTAACAACTATTGCTTGTTATGATACGGGCTTATAATTTGCCTCTGAGGTGTATGAATGAGTCCATGGAGAAACTAATTTATAGCAAGTTGGGCAGGTACATTAGCACGCATCAAGATGAGGAAGTTATTTGGGGTAAATATATCATGTTCAGAGCTATTGTTGATCTTTCGAAAACATTATTACGAGGGACCATGATTAAGTTCAATGGGAAAGCTATCTGGATACC
The DNA here is from genome assembly GCF_041381405.1 of Jatropha curcas. Taxonomy (NCBI): domain Eukaryota; kingdom Viridiplantae; phylum Streptophyta; class Magnoliopsida; order Malpighiales; family Euphorbiaceae; genus Jatropha; species Jatropha curcas. Next base: position 18,998,145 of record NC_143159.1, read on the forward strand.
TCTAAAATTTGAGGGTTTGCCCATCTTCTGTTATTTTTGCAGTAAATATGGGCATGTAGTCAAGATATGCGAGGAAGTTGATAATCTGGGACATATTGATAGTTCACAGTTGGGATATGGAGAAGAGTTAAGAGCTTCGCCATTTCGAAAAGTAATAGTGCAAGTAATACTTCTGGAGCTAAGAGCGCTACTACTAGGAAGTTAGTCTTCAAACCGAGTCATGATGGTTTCAGTCCAGATTTATCTACCAATGTTACTTGTAGTGATTTGATACCTGATGCTAATAATCACCAAACTGGGCCACTACCAAAGGATGATGACATCCTTGACAAACTACAACAAATGAATGTTTCCATTCAAAAGAAGGTTGTTGATTTTGCGTCAACTATTATTGGTGATGAGGTATTTTACTTTTCTTCTACCCTTGCTATGAACCTAATACGAGCATCCCACCCTTCTCACTATGACCCTTCCCCAAATGCACCTATCACCATATCTCAGATGCCTATACCCCTTTGCCATCCTGATTCTCATCCATCTACCTTTTTAACCTCTTCAATTATAGAGGTACAACTCCCTTCAATTCAAACTACAAATCTTTCTTAAAACATTATTGTCAATCCCTCTATGGTACCCTTGTCTGCTACAAGCCAAATCCCTATATATACCCTCTCCTGTCTTATCTCCCCAAGTCAGTTTCATTCTCACTTTCGTTTCCATAGATTCAACCCCACCTCATCCTATAACCCAAATGAAATCTTCTTAAAAGAGGAAAGCCTGCAACATAAACTCTAGCATTACTTAGGTTGAAAATATATGTCTCGGTGAGAAATGAGTGACAGTAGCAAAGAGATAGCTTTTATGGATGTTGAATGCTCTACTCTTCCATAAAAAAAAAAGTGGATGGTAGGACAAGTTGACAAGCAGAATTTTTAACAGCGGAGACTGTTGGGCAGTCCCATCGATAGCAATGAGTCTAATAGCATGGAATTGTAGAGGGCTTAGGAACCCTTATGCAATTTGATCCCTTAAGAAGCTGTTAAAGCTTTAAGCTCCGACATTTTTTTTTTTGTCAAAAACTAAATTAATAGATTCAGAAATGGAGAAGGTATGTGTTAATTATGGCTATCTTAGTTTTATTGTTGTCCCTTGTGATAGAGTATGGCATAAGAGGTGGTTTGTGCCTTATTTGGGTTTTGGATATTCATATTTAACTTCTCTCCTTTTCTCCTCATCATATTTATGTTTCTATAAATGGTTGTTGGCGGTTCACAAGTATCTATGGTTGGCCGGGGGAACCTAAAAAACATCTAAATTGGGATCTTTTATTGAGTCTTGTAGGTGTAACCAATTTGCCTTGTCTTTATGGAGGGGACTTTGACGAGGTTCTATACCAAAACAAAAAGTCAAGGGGTACTCCTAAGGATTTGAGTAAGCTTCATCAATTTCATTCTACTTTAGATAATTGTCAACTGATGGTTTTAGGGTTTAAAGGGTACCAATTTTCATTGACTAATGGTCAAAGTGGGTCTCGTAATATGTAAGAACAAATAGACAAGTATGTTTCCTCGACATCTTGGCTGGAGCTTTTTCCTTACTGTTGGCTCAAGGGTCAATTTTATCTTGAGATTTTGATGATTATGCAAAATAAATAAATTAAATATTTTTGTATGTGCTAATATTATTATATGCAGATTTATTTATTTTTTTATATATGGAAATTGCTAAAGAAGGCAAGTTCCTATAAATTCAAGATTCTTTAAAGACCATGAAGATTATTGAAGATTTGTTTTTAGTGGTTAGTATCTTAGGATATTTTGTATGATAGAGAGAATATTCTTCTATAAGTATAAAAATATTTTTCTTCTGTCTCAAAAATAATTTTCAAAAAATTACCTTAATAATGAAAGACAAAATCGTTTTTAAATTCACTTTCCTAAATGAAAAGATTTTATCTTAATTATTATTTTTGATAACAAAATATTTGAAAAAGATTTCTATATCTTTTTACTTTCGAAAATTGCCTTATTCGAAGTAAGTCCAAAATCTCGTTTTTAATTCACTTACCATGAAAAGATTTTGACATAAAATATTTTTGGCAACAAAATAAATAAAGATCTCCATGTATCTTTCATTTTTGGAATGTCAAAAATACTCTTTAAAAGCTACAAGTTCAAACTTTCTAAAACGGGATTTTCATCCCTCTATAAAAGACGTCTTCCTCTTAAGAAGACATGGGTAATTTTATTTTTTAAGAGTAAGAGTTCATTGCATAATCGTTTTAATCTCTCAAAGCTCTCTCTTAACCCCCTTATTTCTTTTTGTCTTTTTGCTTTAAAAAATATTTTTAAGAGAAAAGAAAATTTTATAATAACATTTTTTGAAAACAATTCTGATCTTTAAATCCATTTTCTAAACTTGTTTTCTGTTTTTCCTGTGCTTATATTTGCATTTCTCTTTGTCTATATAGATTTTGTAATCTGTTGTAGACAGGATTTTCATTTGAAAAACTTTTGTGTAATAGCTTAGGTGAAAAGCTATGATGGAATAGGTTATCAAGCGACCTTTTCCTTGTGTGAGATTCTAATGTCTTGATGTGATTTTCTATTCTCTGCAAAAATAAAAAGGGTTGAGGTTGACTAGAACCTTTGGAAAATCTAATGGGACAAAGGGTTGATCTAGGTGTTGATCTATGACTTTGCAATGTTGGTTTGTCTCTTACTCTTGAAAAGAGATAACATAGTGGAGGATCTCAAAATGAGTATTGGGGAGTGGATGTAGGCGAGTTAATGCCGAACCACTATAAATCGCTGTGTTTATCTTCTTTTATTCTGAAGTTCTGCTTGAATCTATTCTATTTACGCAACTGTTTATCTTCTGGAAATGCAACGTTGTTAATGAATTTTTGTTTCGAAACATGAATAAGCTTTATCTTTGTGGAACATTAAAACTCTAGATTTTTGTATTGTGATTATACCAAGTTCTAATCCATCCTTCTATATTTAGTATAAATCACAATTTGAATTATAATCAGTTTTCTAAATTTGCTCAAAGATTTGTGAAATAGTTGTGAAATTCAATAACTGTTTTTCACAAAATCTTTTATATTTGTTTAAGCTTTGTGAAGTAGTTCTAAACGCAATAATTATTCTTCACAGAGTCTTTCTAAAATTGTTTAAGCTTTATGAAGCAGTTCTAATCACAATAGCTGTTCTTCATAAAGTCTTTCTAAACTTGCATCAAGCTTTGTGAGGTAGTTTTAATCTTGATAACTAACTCTCATAAACACTTTCTAATTCTGTTGCAATAGAATTCTCGTTTCGTCTTGTTTTTGAAAGTTAATTTTTTTTAGAAAACCCAATTCACCCCCTCTCTTGGGTTGTGCCATATATAAATAGGCCCCACAATTACTATTTTATTGAGCATCTTGTTAGGAAAGGGTCTGACCATTGCCCTATTCGGCTTGTATTATCAGATATAGGGAGTCGTAAGAGGATGAGAAGAAGACCTTTCAGATTTGAGCTGATGTGGTTAACGGATAATTCATGCTGGGAGGTAATTAAGCTAGTTGGGAGAATTCAGGTTTTCTAAGGGTTAGTATCGAGGAGAGATTAAAGAGTGTGGTATGGCTTTGAAAAAATGGAAACGAACTCATTTTGGATTTGTTACTAATTAGACTTCTAGTTGCCAAAAAGCTGTATATAATTTGCAATTCAAACCCCCTATAGAATTTAACCTTGGACACTTGCATCTGTTGACGCGTATTTTTTATGCCCCGCCTGATCCAATGATGATACGAGGATGAATGGGTCAATATCTAGAAGTCTTTTAATCCAAGAATTTAAACAAAAAAAAATAATATATATATATATAATAATAATAATAAATAATAAATAATAATAAATAAAAATAATAAAAATAATAAAAATATTATAAAAAAAAAAAAAGAAAAGAGGGTGCTACAGTGGCTAACGCGTGCTACAGTAGCTGTGCTACTGTAGCTGCGCGTGCTACTGTAGCCCCGTATTAAAAAAAAAGGTCTGCTACAGTGCACTGCTACAGTGTTTTTGTACTACACTGCTACAGTGCAATGCTACAGCACTGCTACAGTCTTTTGTACTACACTGCTACAGTACTTTGTACTACACTGCTACAGTGTCCCCAACCCCTATAATAACACACTCTCTCAACTCTCTCGCCCACTCTCTCTCGCCCTCTATCTCTCTCAACACTATACTACTGAAAAAATTATAATCTATAATTTTTACTCTATTTCATAATATTCAAATTTCTCTCCTAAAAAATTCTTATGAATTAATTTTGAAGAGAAATTGCTATTAGATATTAATTTTAGGTGAATTAAAATATAAAAAGAGAGAAAATAACAAAAAATAAATATAAAAAAAAATCACTTAAATCCTTGGATTTAAAGCTTTTAGGAGATAAAAAAGACATTTGATCCATTCACAACCCTCAATTTGAGTATCAGGTAATTTTCTTAACATTTTTTTTTTACATTCTTGTATTTTTATTATTTTTATGCTTTTATTAATTTATGTTTCTTTAAATTATTGTCTATTTATATTTGGTCATTTTATATTTTCTTAAGTTATATTTAAGTTGTATTCTTTTTACGCACTGTTTATTACTATTCATCATACTGATTAATATATTTATTCGTATAAATTTTATTATTTTGTGGTTGAATGTAAAAAATGAAATTAAAATAAAAAATTAAAAAAAATTAAAATTAAAATATGAGTTAAATATTAAGTAATAACTATGTATGTTTTATTTTTATTCGTTTATGGATTTAATTTTTCGTTCGATTTTTGTATATATTTTTTTGGATCCGGTTTAATTATGTGTTTATTTATTTTATGTGTTTATTTATTTGAATTTTATAATTTATGTTTAAAATAAAATTAAATCTGTAGATTTATTAATAATTTACATATTCGGAAAATAAAAATAATTATAATGCTTAGAATTAAGTTTGTAAATTTATTTATGTTTAAAATTAATTCGCATGTTTATTAATAATAATCTGTATATTTAGTGTTAAATGATAATTATATATGATTTTGCTTTTGTAATTTTTTTATTTAATTTTGAATCGATTTATATAATTTTTGGATTCGGTTCCCGCCTTGAACCATAAGGCAAGAGCGGGTCTTTTATTTATTTGATTTATTCTTCGGTTTGTTGCCCGCCTTTAACCATAAGGCAAGAGCGGGTTATTTATTTATTCCATTTAATATTTTTGATTCGGTTTGTTACCCGCCTTTAACCATAAGGCAAGAGCGGGTCTTTTTATTTATTTGGTTTAATTGCTTTGATTTAATTGCTTTAATTTGAATGATTGCTATGTGATAATTAGATTTGTTTGGGACGATTAAATAATTTTTCAAATAGGAACTCGGTCCGATTCATTTGGGTTGGGTTTAAATAAATAAATAATTTGGCTTTTCTAACTAAAATAAATTAGAAATCATAGGTTAATAGAGGCCGGTTTTTCCGGGCGTCGGCTTCCAACGGGCCGACGTACCCAATTCCCTTACCCAGAATTGCATTGATGCGCCTGACCAGTCTTTTTTAAAATAATTTGGCCTTAAAACTAAATTGGGTTTAAAATGAAGTCATTTTTATAAAAACGGTCCCATTGCCTAAACAATGGGTGGCAACTCAAAATTGTTTATAAGACCGATTTATCGGCACCGCATTCAAAATAAAAACATTTTATCAAAAACCACAAAAAGGATGTTTTCGGGTCCTTCGGGGGGATTTTCGGCGGAAACAGATTGGCGACTTCACTGGGGAAACAACCACTAGTCCCCGATTATTTTTAATAATTAGATGGTTGTGATTAGGAATTAACTCTAAAAAAACTATGTTTTCTAAAAAAAAAATAAAATTGGTTAGAAAGCCGTTGGAAAATTATTTAATCGTCCGTATATGTTTAATTGCTTTCCTTTTCTTTCTAGGATTTCTTGCATTCATGCCGCATTTCTCTCTTCTCACCTCATTCTACCCATGCTACCCTTCGGTACTGGTGTTAAGTTTGACGGTGGATCTAGCCTAAACCATGCGATTTAGGTGCATCCATCCGAGAATTAACATTACTACCAACCGCAAGCCTAGTACCTTAAAGGTGCGTCAAAAGGAGTAGGCCCAACAAAGCCCGAATCCTGTTTGCGGAACCCAGACTTTGTTAAAGCCCAATAAGACTGAAGCCAATGCATATAGTTGAAAAACCTTAGTTACTTCCCCTAAGGTGTACCCGATTCTGTTTGCTGTTGTTATGCCGCATTCATTTCTGAGAGTTTATATTGTCAATCTCAAAACCCCCTGTTGGTTGTCGAGATTAGACCAATTCCTAGGAAACAGATGTCGAAATTTATACCAATGGAATCCGTGTGTGGGAGAAATAAGGTTGGAAGGCATGCATTTCCCAACTCCCGTTCCCCTGTTTGTTATAAACTGTACATATGTTGTGACATTCATGCACCACGTAATACTTTTTGTTTCAGCCATACATTAATAAGAGTTGATTTTCAGTATGGACATTTGACCTTGATTTTGAGACTGGACCTCAAATTCGTTTTGAATAATATAATGCAATCACTTATAGTGAATCAATACTCAAAAGAAAAGGGAATTATAAGGGGTTGCGATTCCTTCGTATTGTCACATTTCTCGCATTATCTGAAAATAAGTGAGCAAGAGATTACAAAACAAAATGATATCCTGCTTGGGACCATATGTTCCAAGGCAAAAAGTAAGGATATGAAAAAAAAAAAATCCCGCTTGGAAATTCTTTCATTCCAAGGCAAAAGTTAGGGACTTGAAAGAAAATAGTTGACCGTAAAATCCAAAAGGAACGGTTGACGACAGATAATGCCATAAATGTTTGAATACAAAATAAGTTATTATCATGTTATTCATGCCGAATTTTGGGTCCAGTTGTCGAAATCGAGATCTTACTTCCATACCGATCATTAGCACATTAGAATTGCACTCCTCAGTCTATATGCTTCTATTTCCCATGCATACATGCAGAACCTACTTTAACTCAGGTATTTCTCTCTATCAGTCAGAATTGATCCTTCCCGGGAAATCACTTCGAGAGTTTGGCACCGACGCCCTGGTCAACGTTTGGTCAGAGTGTCCCCAATCCCCGAGTCTACTCCAACTAGTCCTGTGAATCGTTCAAATTCGCCGGATTCGGTTTTTGATTCAGATTTGGTTGAGATGGATGATAATATTGTGAATGAGTCAGGTTTCTCTCCAGCCCAGATAAGGACCATCACTGAGATAATAGCTGCTGCCCTTGCCCAAGATAGGGCCCAGAATCAGCTTCCGCCCACTTCAAGTAATCATCCTGTAGTGGAGGAAAGGGAGTCTCCGAAACCCACCTCGGGTCACCAAGCATCTGCTGGTAATGTTGCTCCAGTGGAGAACGATCTAAGTAAGCAATTTGCCGAATTAAAAGATAAGTTCGAGGCCGAACTAAAAGATAAGTTTGAGAAAATGACTGTTGCAAAAGAGAAGGACCCTGTTACCAATTTCCATGTAACGGAATATGTTCTAAGTCCCACAAATTCTACTTCCTTCAAAACTTTCAAGCATACCTTGTTTGAAGGAGATAATGACCCGAGATCCCACTTATCTGAATTCATCCGGGTCGCTCAAATGAACCGTTATAATGAAATGGATGTTTTACGAGCATTCCCACAAACACTACATAAGGACTATCGGAGGTGGTATGATGGTCTAGATGAGGAGATTCAGAAGAACTGGGTCAAGTTGCAAACCGCTTTTCTTAAGCACTTCAAGACTGATGAAAGTGACGATTTTGGTTTGCGTGATTTGGAGAGCCTAAGACAGGGGAAAGATGAAAGTTTTTTCGACTATTACAGGAGATGGAGAACCAAGCTGTACAGGGTCCAGACGAGGCCGAAGGACCAGGAATTTATCAGAATATTTTGTAGGAGTTTGTTACCCTTTTTCAAAGATAGGATGTTAGCCCAACCTCTCACTGATTTTGCTCTAGTTCAAAGAGCTGGTTTGAATATAGAAGAGCTGTACAAGGAGGAAAAGAAGAAGAATAGAGGGTTCGGCAATTATCGAACTTCCTATGGTGACAGAAATGCTGGAAGTAGTAACCAGAATCAGTCAGGGAGCAGTAATACAGTAGGGGCAGTTAATGAAAGAGCCAGAAGAGAGTTCACTGATTTGGGAAGACCATTGAGCATAGTGTTGAGGTCATGTATTAAGAATGGAGTTCTTTCGAAGCTGCCAGTCGATCCAACTAAGCCCGTGCGTGGGAGGTATATGGACCGAAACTGTGATTATCATCAGTGCAAGGGGCATTCGACTGACGAATGTTTCAAATTGAGGCACGATATCCAGGATTTGATTGACAGCGGGAAAATTACCAAGCCTTCAGAGAAGAACAAGCCCAGCACTAAGAACAACCCGCTTCCCCAATACCAGTATAACTATCCGCCCCATAAGTCTCAGTCGGGTGGATCAATCAATGCGATAGGAAGTGGCTTACCGGAAGAGTTTGTGTTAGCGGAAGCAGAATGGGAAGAGCGGATGTGCGCCATGTTGAACATATGGGACGATTGCAGTAGTGATGAAGAAGAAAAGGTGCCAGTGAAGATTGAAATCGAGAAAAGCATTACAGTGAAAGTGGGTGATGTGCCGGAAGATGAGGATGAGCAACTCCAGCTAGCCATTCAAAAGAGCTTAACTGACCAAGAGGAACAATGGTACTATAGCAGTGAAGAAGAAGTGAATGAAGTAGGTGTTCAGAGCTTGACCCGCAGTGGGCGAGTATACAACCCCGAGAGCAGTATGCAGGCTAAGGGAAAAGAGATTGTTGATGATGGAGCAAAGAAGAAGGTGACAGAAAAAGGCGGAGAGGAGCTGAGAGAGAAAAAGAAAGAGGAAGAGGTAGTAAAAGGGCAAAAGAAGACTGTTGAAGTTGGAGAAAGCAGTCAAAACAAGATACCTAGTGGAGTGACCGCTAGTTCGGTGCTGAGTCAATTACAAAGAACCAGAGCAGACATTTCAATATGGGATTTGCTGATAGCATCTAAAGAACATAGAGAGGCCTTGCTTGAAGCCATGACTTTTGTCAGAGTGCCAGCTCGGATCCAGAGTGTTGATATGATCAACGTGCTCCAGCGTAGAATCGGTGAAGTCACTTTCTTTGACTCGGACCTCCCACCGGAAGGAAGAAACCACTGTAAGCCACTATACATTCAAATTGCCGTCAATGGACGAGATACCCAGAATTTTATGGTTGATAATGGATCAGCATTGTGCGTGTGCCCGCTGAAGATGCTTTCTAAGTTCAAGATTGAAGAGTCAGAGCTTGAGCCATCAAATATGGTGGTCAAAGCTTATGACAATACTATGCGGAATGCGAAAGGGACCTTTAAAGCAAAGATATCCACCGGAACTGTGGAAAGTTGGGTAGACGTAATTGTGCTCGACATCTTAGCCAATTATGCTCTTTTGTTGGGTAGGCCTTGGCTCCATCCATTGGGTGCAATTCCATCCACTCTGCACAGAAAGGTAAAAATTCCATGGGGTACGGACGTGGTGACAGTTAATGCGCAAGAAGATCTGAATGTGGCTACAGTGGAAGGTCTAGAGCTGGCGGTCCCCTTATCAGGATTTCAGGTGGCAGTAATTGATACGCCCACCACCGAGAGCAAGAGTGCAGTGAATCGGATGAGTCCTTTCTCTAGGAAGATGATGAAGAGAATGCAATGGCAGTATGGCCGAGGTTTAGGTCGGGAACTGCAAGGAAGGTTTGAGCCTCTCTCATCCGCATCTGGGCAGCAAGACAAGCGCGGATTGGGATATTCTGAGAACAGGAAAAAGGAAAAGTATGAGATTCGGTCTCCAGTTAGAGGGCCAAATATGAATCATATCTTCTTTGTCCCACAAGCTGAGGGAGAATTTCAAAGTAGAGGAAAAACCTATCCCGGTTTGGAGATATTTATGACTGATTATGAGGAGAAGATAATCAAGTCGCCCGAACCTTCCTTGGAACAGCTCGTGGATGGAACCGAATTTATGGTAGGTATGACAGAAGCAAGCACTGAATCTGATTGGTTGAAGAAGATATCCGAGTTCGAAGACTTTCTGGGGATTGGGGATGAAGCTTCCAAGCTTGTACAAGAGCAAAAGGCCAAGGCGAGGATCCTCCAGTCTGTTCTAGCTACTGAAGATGCCGAAGAGGCGGAGAGGAAGGCGGAGAAGATGATAGAGCACGGAGAGACCGAGAAAGAAGCTACCCCGGAAGATGAAGGAGATACAGATCAGGATGAAGTGATCTTGGCAATAAAAGATACTTGTAATGAATGTATTGAACAAGCAATTAATCCTGTGTTTTGCTTTTCTGATGCTTGTTTTGAGAACAATATGGATGGTTTTCCTCTTTTATTTCAATCAATGGAAGTGAACTTTGACTATTTGTTTTCTTGTTTTCCTGATTGTCATGTTCATGGCATTGATTATACCACGCGCATATTTGACATAAATGCATTGCATAATTTTGCATTTAATTTAAGCACCACTGAAGATCCCAAAATAATCGAAATCGGATCAGACTTTAAACTTGAACTCAGACAGGATCTTCAAGAATGCATTAGAAGAAATTCAGGGGTATTTGCCTGGAGTTACGCTGACATGCCAGGAATCGACAGATCAATAGCAGAGCACTTCATTCCTACTGATCCAAATATGAAGCCAGTGAAGCAGAAGAGAAGACGGGTCAGACCAGAATGGCAGGATAAGATCAAGGCCGAGGTCCAGAAGCAATTGGATGCAGGATTCTTAGAAGTAGTACATTATCCGGAATGGTTGGCCAATATAGTCCCGGTGCTGAAGAAAGATGGGAGGATAAGGGTTTGTGTCGACTACAGGGACCTGAACAAAGCCTCGCCTAAGGATGACTTTCCACTTCCGCACATAGATGTTTTGATAGACAGTGCTGCCGGAATGGGATGTTATTCTATCATGGATGGATTCTCCGGATACAATCAAATACTGATGGCTCTAGTGGACAAGCATAAGACTGCCTTCACCACTGACTTCGGAACTTTTTGCTATAGAGTGATGCCATTTGGATTGAAGAACGCCGGGGCAACATACCAGAGGATGGCTACAACATTATTTCATGATATGATCCATAAAGGGTTGGAAGTATATGTAGATGATATGGTGATCATGACAAGAACACAGGAAGAGCACGCAGAGATGCTGGAGAAGTTCTTTGCACGGGTCAAGCAGTATAACTTGAGACTCAATCCCAAGAAGTGCGTATTTGGAGTAATGAAAGGGAAATTGTTAGGTTTTGTTGTAGGACCTAACGGGATTGAGGTCGACCCCGACAAAATAAAAGCCGTTCAAGATATGGAACCGCCAAGAACAGAACGTCAGGTGAGAAGCTTCTTGGGCAAAATTCAGTACATTAGCAGGTTTATTTCAAGACTATCCATTACTTGTGCTCCAATTTTTAAGCTACTGAGGAAGAACCAGCCAGTTAAATGGAATGAGGACTGCCAGAAAGCCTTTGACCACATAAAGAAGTATCTGATGAATCCACCAGTACTGAGTCCACCTAGACCAGGAGAACCTCTGATCCTATATTTATCTATAGAGGATGTAGGAGTGGGGGCAATGTTGGTTCAGCCGGACGCTGCTGGAGTAGAAAAGGCCATCTACTACATTAGCAAGAAGTTACTGCCTATCGAAGAGAAGTACAACATGGTAGAGAAAACATGTATGACAGTAGTATGGTCAATAAAAAAGTTGAGACCGTACTTTGATTCCTTCAAGGTCACTTTTGTCTCCAAAATTGATCCAATGAAGTATTTACAGAGAATGCCTACTCTAGAAGGACGACTGTCCAAGTGGTTAATTCAGATGACTAGTGTGGATGCAGAGTTTGTAACGAAGAAAACGGTCAAAGGTCGAGCTGTGGCAGAGTTCCTGGCAGAAAACCCTGTGGCGGATGACGAATCATGGGAATTGGAGTTTCCCGATGAACACTTGCTGTGTGTTAAAACAGGGGCTTGGAAGTTATACTTTGATGGATCAGCCAATCGAAATGGAGCCGGAGCTGGTATTGTTATAGAAGCACCTAATGGTGAGGTCACAACCATGTGCAAAAGATTATTGTTTCCAGTCACTAACAATATGGCCGAATATGAAGCATGCATCATGGGAATGGAAGCTCTTCTTGCATCTGGTGCCAAGGAAGTTGAGGTGATAGGAGATTCTTTATTGGTTATTGAACACGCCAATGAGAGATGGAAAGTAGAAGAAGAAAGATTGAAACCCTATGTTGAGTACTTATTAAAGAAGGCAACACTTTTTGATAAGATCACCTTCACTCACATAGGAAGAACCTATAACAAAATTCCAGATGCCTTGGCAAACTTAGCATCAGCTTGGCAGGATTTGAGTAAAGTGCCGAAAAAGCCATTTATCATTACCGCAGCCAATATCCCCTGCTATCAAGAACATTTTGTGAATCAGGTGGAGTCGGAGGAAGAACCCTGGTTTACGGACATTCTGAGGTATATGAAAGATGGTACTTTTTCTGACGATGCAACGAGAGAAGACCGTGCGGTTCTCAGAAAAATGGCTCTGAATTATGTACTGGCCGATGGTGAAATCTATAGAAGAGCTTGGGACGGGATGCTGCTAAGGTGCGTGAGTAAAAAGGAAGGAGAAGACATAATGAGAAAAGTTCATGAAGGAGTTTGTGGTACTCATTCGAGCGGCATGAGTTTAACAAGAAAAATCATGAGGCAAGGTTATTTTTGGACGCAGATGGAAGGTGACTGTGTTTACTATGTACGTCATTGCAAAGCTTGCCAATATCATGATAATAAAAGCCATTTACCTGCTATTGAACTCCATCCGACAGTTCCTTCTTGGCCTTTTTCCGCATGGGGAATAGACATCATCTGCAAAATCTTGCCAGCAGCATCAAACGGTCATCAGTATATATTGGTTGCAGTGGACTATTTTTCTAGATGGATCGAGGCTCAATCTTACAAAACCTTAACCGCCAAACATGCGGCTAGATTCATTGAACAGAACATTTTCTGTCGCTATGGTGTTCCTCATCACATAGTTACAGATAATGGTTCTCATTTTCAGGTAGATGTCGGTCAGTTGCTTTATAGATATAAGGTTGAGCATCACCATTCTTCTCCTTATCGTCCTCAGGCTAATGGTGCAGTAGAAGCTGCGAATAAGGAGATTAAAAGAATCCTATCTAAGATGTGTGAAAGGTATAGAAGTTGGGCCGAGAAACTTCCTTTCGCGCTCTGGGGGCATCGCACTACGTTCAAGTCAGTCAATGGAGCTTCTCCCTTTGAACTTGTATATGGGATGGAGGCAGTGTTACCGATAGAGCTCGAGAAGAAGTCTCTCCGAGTTCTTGTAGAAGCTGGTCTGACCGAGGAAGAATGGGTCAAGAAAAGGTATGAAGACCTGGCATTTTGGACGGAAGAAGATTAAATGCTCGATTCCAGGATCAGATGAGAAAAAGGAGGATTGCTCGTTTCTACAACAAACGGGTGCATCCAAGGGCTTTAAAGAATGGAGATTTGGTGTTGATCAGACTGTTGGATCATGAAGCCCAGAATCATCCTGCTGGGAAATTCAAGCCCAACTGGCATGGACCATTCAGAATTCAGAAGCTACTAGCTAAAGGTGCAGCTGAATTAATCACCATGGAAGGGAAGCCTGTCAACCGGATTGTCAATCAGGATCAAATGAAAAGATTCTATGTCTGAAATGATGATTTCGATTAAAAAAAAAGAAAAAAAAAAAAAGAGCTAAGTCGAAAAACCCGAAAGGGCGACTTAGGAAAGAAAGGAGCTCGCTAGGTTGAAAACCCGAAAGGGCGGCCTAGGCAAAAATTAGAGCATAATAAAAATAAATAAATAATAATAAATAATAAAACTTTTGGGATTAACGCATGGTGCTTAAGTTTAAATGTGAAATCTATGCCATGCATTCGTGACAGATTTGTGATTGGTTGCTCAATGTCATCAACTCGACTTGAAGGAGAATAAGTAAATGAATAGTTAGGATGAATGACCATTGTATTAAAATAAAAGTTCTTTACTTCTGTATAATGTTGAAAAGAAGTAAGATTAATAAAGGGTCTGAATTTCAAAATTATTCTTCCTTTGTTTTGGGGACATGATTAAAGAATGCAAGACCTTCCTCTCTGCTTATCTGATTAAGATGGACTGGTTCAAAAACATTCTGGTTGTTGGTCCTGCCTAAGTATTGAATTGTTTTAAAACATTGATCCGGAGAACGAACACCATCTTCTCAGTGATTTCCTTGGAAGGATCAATAAAACCATAGTACTCATGTAGGTTCATGCATACACAAAGAAGTTGTATATACTGTTTTTGTTTGATCTGTGCAGGTAATAAAATAGTCACCCCATTCTTTGTGTTTCCTATTGTAAGCTTCTGTCTTTAAATAATGATTCATTTTTTATGAGCATTTCTTTGTTAACCCAGGGGCAGGAGGCCCAAATGACCAACGCAACAAATAATTTCGAAAGAAAAAGTTTTGTTGTCTTTTGTTGTCCTTGTATGCAGAAAGCGGAAATTAATAAAAGGCAGAACCATCTGATTCATTAATTCAAAGAAAGGAGATACATCACTGGGAGCCCATGGCCCGAGAATACAAGGAACTAGAAAAAAGAAAAGAAGACAGAGAAAGCAACAACAATATTTATTCCAGCAGGGGCCATCATCGGACGCCAATCTTTGCAGAATCTAGTATCATCATGGGGTAAAGAACCAGTTGGCATATGCGGGTGTCACGGTGTCTTGCACCATTCCATCATTTAAATACATGGTGTTTCGATTTTGCCAACGGTCAGCCAAATTGGTCAACAGATGCGATGTTATCAGACCACTCTCGAAGTTATGGGTTCTGGGCACACGTTGTATCATCCCATATTGACGGCTGATCCTGTCGGGAAAATAGGCCATGGAACGGTCTAGACTGGCATACAAGACATAATTGAGGTTCATACTTCCGTTCGTGACCAGTCTAATCCTCCACCAAGGACAAGTCCACCGAATTGTAGGGTTATCTCCAAAATCGAAGCGTCTCCGAGACCGAGATTGAAAGATGGCAGGTCCATATGTTGGAATTAAGCGAGCTGGGACCGGAGGAATCAGGCTTAATTTGTCCAGAGCCCAGGCTTGTAATAACAGTGAACAACCGCGATGATGAACATTGAAATCGGAGATGTTAAGGGTAATATCCCTAACCCAACACATTGTCTCTCCCATGATCATCATGAAGACAGTATGACGGCACAATTGCATGTCACGAACAACAGTCAGAAGTCGGAAATCTCCAATTCTAGGTTGACGACTCTTCATGGCATACACATTCAACAGCAAGAAACAGCAAGCTCGAATCCAAGAGAGATCTAGATCAATGGACAAAACCCTATTCAAGAAAGGTTCCAAGGGAAGGCCTCGATCCGCGTTTATACCATCAGGAAGGTAAATCGGACACAAGGCCGCAATTTCAGCTAGGTCATACCTAGGACCTGGGGGTAAAGCCGGAGTTTCATCTTGATCTGGATGATGACCCATCACGGCACACATCTCCTCGTAGGTCGGAGTTACTTCAGAGTCTTCAAACCGGAAAACCATGGTGCTAGGATTAAAATGAGTAACGAGCCAAGATAAGAAGCCATAGTCAGGTTTTAAGTCTTTGAAATATTTCAGCCAAACGAGTTGGTTCATAGGAGGAATTCGCCATAGGTCGTCAGGGATGGATTGAACGAAAGATGAGACTTGATTTTTGAAAGCCATGGAAGAGAAGCTGTTTGGAAATGTTGTGGGATGAGGAGAGAATGAAGCATGGGATTCCTACTTATAGGACGGGAAAGGCCCCACTGGGTTGAAAAAGATACCCATCACTAGCTGGCATTTACTTTCGGTGGTGATAAGATGCGGAAGCGGTGGAAGCATCTAGAGAAAAACAGATAGACAAATGACGTTCGGATAATGCGGTGGACCACTCTTGCAGTGGATGGGCATTTTGGCCCACCTTAACAAAGAGGACCACTCTTGTAAGTAGCTCATATACTTCAACAAATCCATTTACCCACCACACAGGGGGCAAGATCACCAGACATCCCCAGGGCAACCGGTGATGATTTCACGAAGCCGTTTGGTCCCACCGAGCAGTGATGATGTATTGCAAAGCTGTTTGGGTTTTCTTTTCTCGATTAGTGATGATGTATTGCGAA
This sequence comes from Jatropha curcas, assembly GCF_041381405.1. Taxonomy (NCBI): domain Eukaryota; kingdom Viridiplantae; phylum Streptophyta; class Magnoliopsida; order Malpighiales; family Euphorbiaceae; genus Jatropha; species Jatropha curcas. The sequence continues at coordinate 19,014,484 of NC_143159.1, forward strand.
GCTGATCGAGTCAATCCTTTTCCTGATTAGTGATGATGTATTGCGAAGCTGATCAGGATAATCTCAATGACTAACCGGTGATGATTTCACGAAGCCGTTTGGTCCCACCGAGCAGTGATGATGTATTGCGAAGCTGTTTGGGTTTTCTTTTCTCGATTAGTGATGATGTATTGCGAAGCTGATCAAGTCAATCCTTTTCCTGATTAGTGATGATGTATTGTGAAGCTGATCAGGATGATCTCAATGACTAACCGGTGATGATTTCACGAAGCCGTTTGGTCCCACCGAGCAGTGATGATGTATTGCGAAGCTGTTTGGGTTTTCTTTTCTCGATTAGTGATGATGTATTGCGAAGCTGATCGAGTTAATCCTTTTCCTGATTAGTGATGATGTATTGCGAAGCTGATCAGGATGATCTCAATGACTAACCGGTGATGATTTCACGAAGCCGTTTGGTCCCACCGAGCAGTGATGATGTATTGCGAAGCTGTTTGGGTTTTCTTTTCTCGATTAGTGATGATGTATTGCGAAGCTGATCGAGTTAATCCTTTTCCTGATTAGTGATGATGTATTGCGAAGCTGATCAGGCCAATTTCAATGAGGTTCTACCGAATAGTGATGTGATGATGTATTGCGAAATTGATCAGGGCAATCAAAATCATTTCAAATCAAAATCCTTCAAGGCCAATCAGACCGAGCTGCGAAGGTATCTTCGAAACCAATCAGACCGAGTTTTGAGATTGTTACCAATCTGAAGGGAGCCTACAGAGCCGATCAAACTGAGCTTTGGACGCGACCAGATGATCAACTCAAACCCAACATCTTTCAAGCCGATCAAACCGAGTCTTGAGGATGATTGCCAAACTGAAGGCGCGTCAATGGACCACTTTAACATTAATCACTTATACAATTAATGATAAAGTGGGGGGGCAAACTGTTGACGCGTATTTTTTATGCCCCGCCTGATCCAATGATGATACGAGGATGAATGGGTCAATATCTAGAAGTCTTTTAATCCAAGAATTTAAACAAAAAAAAAAAAAATATATATATATATAATAATAATAATAATAATAATAAATAATAAATAATAATAAATAAAAATAATAAAAAAAATAATAAAAATATTAAAAAAAAAAAAGAAAAGAAAAGAAAAGAGGGTGCTATAGTGGCTAACGCGTGCTACAGTAGCTGTGCTACTGTAGCTGCACGTACTACTGTAGCCCGTATTAAAAAAAAAAAAAAAGGTCTACTACAGTGCACTGCTACAGTGTTTTGTACTACACTGCTACAGTGCAATGCTACAGCACTGCTACAGTGTTTTGTACTACACTGCTACAGTGCTTTGTACTACACTGCTACAGTGTCCCCAACCCCTATAATAACACACTCTCTCAACTCTCTCGCCCACTCTCTCTCGCCCTCTATCTCTCTCAACACTATACTACTAAAAAAATTATAATCTATAATTTTTACTATATTTCATAATATTCAAATTTCTCTCCTAAAAAATTCTTATGAATTAATTTTGAAGAGAAATTGCTATTAGATATTAATTTTAGGTGAATTAAAATATAAAAAGAGAGAAAATAATAAAAAATAAATATAAAAAAAAATCACTTAAATCCTTGGATTTAAAGCTTTTAGGAGATAAAAAAGACATTTGATCCATTCACAACCCTCAATCTGAGTATCAGGTAATTTTCTTAACATTTTTTTTTACATTCTTGTATTTTTATTATTTTTATGCTTTTATTAATTTATGTTTCTTTAAATTATTGTCTATTTATATTTGGTCATTTTATATTTTCTTAAGTTATATTTAAGTTGTATTCTTTTTACGCACTGTTTATTACTATTCATCATACTGATTAATATATTTATCCGTATAAATTTTATTATTTTGTGGTTGAATGTAAAAAATGAAATTAAAATAAAAAATTAAAAAAAATTAAAATTAAAATATGAGTTAAATATTAAGTAATAACTATGTATGTTTTATTTTTATTCGTTTATGGATTTAATTTTTCGTTCGATTTTTGTATATATTTTTTTGGATCCGGTTTAATTATGTGTTTATTTATTTTATGTGTTTATTTATTTGAATTTTATAATTTATGTTTAAAATAAAATTAAATCTGTAGATTCATTAATAATTTACATATTCGGAAAATAAAAATAATTATAATGCTTAGAATTAAGTTTGTAAATTTATTTATGTTTAAAATTAATTCGCATGTTTATTAATAATAATCTGTATATTTAGTGTTAAATGATAATTATATGTGATTTTGCTTTTGTAATTTTTTTATTTAATTTTGAATCGATTTATATAATTTTTGGATTCGGTTTGTCGCCCGCCTTGAACCATAAGGCAAGAGCGGGTCTTTTATTTATTTGATTTATTCTTCGGTTTGTTGCCCGCCTTTAACCATAAGGCAAGAGCGGGTTATTTATTTATTCCATTTAATATTTTTGATTCGGTTTGTTACCCGCCTTTAACCATAAGGCAAGAGCGGGTCTTTTTATTTATTTGGTTTAATTGCTTTGATTTAATTGCTTTAATTTGAATGATTGCTATGTGATAATTAGATTTGTTTGGGACGATTAAATAATTTTTCAAATAGGAACTCGGTCCGATTCATTTGGGTTGGGTTTAAATAAATAAATAATTTGGCTTTTCTAACTAAAATAAATTAGAAATCATAGGTTAATAGAGGCCGGTTTTTCCGGGCGTCGGCTTCCAACGGGCCGACGTACCCAATTCCCTTACCCAGAATTGCATTGATGCGCCTGACCAGTCTTTTTTAAAATAATTTGGCCTTAAAACTAAATTGGGTTTAAAATGAAGTCATTTTTATAAAAACGGTCCCATTGCCTAAACAATGGGTGGCGACTCAAAATTGTTTATAAGACCGATTTATCGGCACCGCATTCAAAATAAAAACATTTTATCAAAAACCACAAAAAGGATGTTTTCGGGTCCTTCGGGGGGATTTTCGGCGGAAACAGCATCGTCTAGAGGCTAAATTAAAGGAGCTTTGAATTAGGGATGAGTCTATATAGAGTCAGAGATCGAGAACTAGTGATTAAGAGAAGAGGATAAGAATATAACTTTTTTCCATACCAAGGCTAATCACAAGGAAAAGAAAAATGGGATTGCTATGATTAAGGATGAACAGGGTTGCTGTTTTCAAAATGAAAATGATATTGCAAGTATATTTACCAGCTATTACAAAGAGTTGTATGCTTCTTCTAATTCATATGCTTTCGAAGATTTGGATATTGTAGAAACATGTGTGTCGAACGAGGAGTTTTTTGGCCCTCTATGTGTTAATAAGTAAGCTTGGAATTGAGTTTTCAAAGGGTCTGAGGTGAATGCCAAATTTTTGCTCTTTATTCTAAAGAGGAAATTCATGTTGTTTTGAAATAGATGCATCCTTCTAAAGCTCTTGGACTAGATGGTATGCCTCATTTCTTTTATCAAAATTTTGGAATATTATTGGTGAGTTTGTTGAATAAAATTTTTTATCAATTTTAAATCATAATGAATCCCCAGCCTCTCTCAATCATACTTTTATTACCCTTATCACAAAATTGAATAATCCAAAAACACTCAAGGATTTTAGATCTATTAGTCTCTGCAATATGATTTTTGAATTATTTACTAAACTTATTGCTAATAGACTTAAATTAATTCTGCTTGAAATTATTAATCCCTCTCAATCAATGTTTACTCTAGGTAGACTCATTCCTAATAATGTTATTGTTGCTTTTGAAATCTTTCACTTCATGAAACATAAAACTCAAGGAAAAAGAGGTCACTTTGCCCTTAAACTCAGCATGGGTAAATCATATAATAGGATTGAGTGGGTTTTATTGGAGAAAGCTATGTTAAAAAATGGGTTTTAATGCTAGCTTGGTGGGTTTTGTTATGAAGTGTGTATCCTTTATTTCTTATTTCCTATTGATTAACGGAGAACCTCAAGAATTCTTCTTCCCTCAAAGAGGACTTCGACAAGGTGATCCTATTTTCCCCTATTTGTTTTTTTATCTATGCAAAGATACTTTCTAGTGTCATTCGCAAGGCAAAGAGAAATCTGGATCTCCATGGAATTTCAATTTGTAGAGGGGCTCTTATGTCTCATCTCTTTTTCACTGACGATATATTATTTTTGGAAGAGAACTTGGTAGGGAGGAGAATACTATTGTGAAGATCCTTACGGATTATGAATGAGCATCAGGGCAGAAAATTAATTTGGAAAAATAAAAAATCCCAACATGCCCGAGGCCCAACAAGTAGTAGTAAAAAATTTATTAAGGGTGTCAAGTGTTACTCATCATTCAAAATATCTTGTATTGATAGGAGAAAGAAGAAGCTTATGTTTAGCAACATTGTTGATCGAATTGTAAAAAAACTTAACGGCTATAAGGATCGTTCCTTGTCAAAGCTAGTAAAGAGGTATTATTGAAAGCAGTTGTGCATGCTATCTCGACGTACATGATGAGCTTCTTCATATTGCCCATTGAGGTTTGTAATCAGATTGAGGGTTTGATGGCCAGGTTTTGATGGGGACAGAAGAATGAGGAGAAAAAAGATTCACTAGGTTTGATGAAGAGCTCTTTGCAAATCCAAGCTATATGTGAGAGTCGTCTTTCGGGATTTGCATTCTTTTAATCAAGCCATGCTCGAAAAGCAAGGCTGGAGTTTTAGAAATTCAATTTGCTAGCTGCCTGTGTTCTTAAAGCTCAGTACTATCCTAGGGTTTCTTTTTTGGAAGCTAAGATCAGGTACCAACTAAGCTTCATTTCGTGTAATATATGGAATTCCCGTTGGTTGGTTGATTAGGGATCTAGATGGTTGGTGGGTAATGGTTCTAGTATCCGAATTTGGAAGGATATATGGATTCATTCTCTTAAAGGTTGGCAGGTTTGCTCTCCTCATTTTGTGCTTCATACGAATTCTACTATTAGTGAGATTATCGATTTGGACACTTTGTCATGGAGACTTAACTTAATCTGTAGTATTTTTTTTCACCCCTTGTGATTGAAGCCATTTGTAAAATTCCTCTAAGTCAATGTCGAGCAAATGATATTTTGGCTTAGCCAGGTAACAGAAATGATATGTTCTCCATTTGGTCAACATATCATCTTGTCCTTGGTAGTTTAGTAACCAATGAAGGGGAATCTTCTTTGGCAGCCGAGGATTCGATCTTTTGGAAGCGTGTGTGAAAGCAAAATGTACCCCTAAAAATCAAACATTTCATCCACAGGGCTTGTAGAGATTTCATCCATTCCAAACTAAATTTGGTGCGTCGATGAGTGGAAGTGGAGCCATGGTGTGAGTACTATGGTAATGAGCCAAAATTGTCTACCCATGCCCTGTTGGAATGTCCAGCAACGATCGAAGCTTTGTTGCTCTATCCCCTGTGTCTCAGAGACATGTCAGTTGGTGTGAGCTTTAACAAATGGTTTCATCCAAAGGTACTTTCCTTTGAAGCTCCTCATATTGAGGTTTTGATGACAATCTCATGGTCTATATGGAGAGCTAGGAACATTTTCATCTTTCAAGGAAAATCTCTTATGCCTTTGGAGGTGTTACAGTAGATGTTGAGTTTACTATACGATTATCAAAGGTCTGCTTTGGTATCAGTTATTATGCATGGCATCCTAAACTGATGGCATGGCGGAAAAGCTAAGGTTTTGATGAAGAAGGTTAAGATGACAAAGATATATGATTGTTTTTGGAAACAAACAAAACCCAATAGTTTCTGGAAACTAATAAAACCCAAGATGATTGTTTTTGGAAACAAACAAAACCCAATAGTTTTTGGAAAATAATAAAACTCAAATGTGATTAACACCTTCTTGTTCTTCAAAAATTCTGTTCTTTCAAAGTACACAAGAGCCCCTTTAAATAGGGAAACAAGAGACACAATGGCCATCACACTAATAGCCATTAAACTAATTAAAGAAACAATAATGGCCATAACACCAACAGCCATAAACTAACATAATGGCCATCACACCAATAGCCATAAACTAATTAAAGAAACATAATTTCAAAGGGCACCAAATTATGGGCACAAGTGGTAGGGTTGAAGACAGCTAATGCTAGTTATGGGCACAAATGGTGGGGTTGAAGACAGCTTGTGCTAAGTATGGGCACAAATGGTGGGGTTTGAAGACAGCTAGTGCTAATTATGGGCACAAATGGTGGGGTTGAAGACAGCTTGTGCTAAGTATGGGCACAAATGGTGGGGCTTGAGCATAGCTGGACACAAATGGGCTGAAATTCATAGTCAATGATCAACCAAGTGGTCTTTGATTGTTGTCTTCAAAGATGATGGTTTGAAGGACCCCAAATGGCCCCAAAAGGAGCTGTAGCTTCATGTTGAACATGTCACTCTCACTAAACCCATCTTCACTTGGAGTGTCTTCATCAATTTCACTAATGGAGTCAAGACCAAGGCCCATGTCTAGGACAGCTTGTAAGGCTAGGCTAGATGGACCTCCATCATTCTCCCCTTCTTGAAAAGTTTCAACTTGGTCAAAAGTTGTCATGGTGTCTTTCTTGTATTTGGCTAAGTCACTTACATTGAAGGTGTTAGAAATCTTGTAAGTCGGGGGTAACTCTACTTTGTAAGCATTCTGATTTACCTTCTTTATGATTTTGTAAGGACCCTCAGCCTTGGGCATAAGTTTATTCTTTCTTTTAGAAGGGAATCGTTCCTTCCTCAAGTGAATCCACACTAAGTCACCTTCTTGGAATTCTACAACAGGTTTCAGCTTGGCTTGCATCTTGTAGACTTCATTCTTCTTCTCAATATGTGCTTTTGCCTTAGTATGGAGTTTGACAATTTCAGTAGCTCTGTCGTCGGCCTTTAGGTTAGAGGGAATACTAGAGTGTGCTTTGTTCAAATCAAGAGGAATAAGTGGATTAGCTCCATAAACCAATTCAAAAGGAGTAAAATTTGTGGTCTTACTCTTCGAACTGTTGTAAGCAAATTCAGCATGAGCCAACAAAGAGTCCCAATTCTTCACTTTTCCCTTTAACAAACTTCTCAAAATGTTGCCCAAGCTTCGATTGACTACTTCTATTTGTCCATCTGTTTGAGGATGAAAGGTCGTGCTAAACTTCAAGGTAGTTCCTAACCTTGCCCACAAATGTCTCCAAAAATGACTCAAAAACTTTACATCCCTATCACTCACTATACTCCTAGGAATTCCATGGAGTTTTACAACATTTTCAAAGTACAAATTCAGAATATGAGATGCATCATTAGTTTTTTTACAAGCAATAAAATGAGCCATTTTTGAGAACCTATCTACCACGACCATAATGGAGTCATGATTTCATCTTGTTCTTGGTAAGCCAACAATGAAATCAATACTTACATCTTCTCATGGTGAGCTTGGAATCGGCAAAGGCATGTATGGTCCGTGAGCTTGTATGGTCATCTTGGATTGCTTACAAGTATTACAACCCTCAATAAGTCTTGAAACCTCTTTCCACATCGTTGGCCAATAGAAATTCCTGCTTGCCAATTCATAGGTTTTGTCTCTTCCAAAGTGACCGGCTAGACCTCCACCATGGACTTCTTTTAGAATTGCTTCCCTTAAAGAGCTTTAAGGAACACAAACAGCATCAAGCTTGAAAAGATAACCATCATGAATAGTGAAATCCCTAAATGCACCATCTTTCCTAACTCTCTCCCAAATTTGACCGAAATCTCCATCACTCTCATACAAGGTCTTAATATCCTCAAATCCTATTACATGAGCATGCATGGTACTAAGAACCTCATATCTCCTAGACAATGCATCAGCCACTCTATTGCTTGGACCATCCTTATACTTCACTACAAAATCAAAGGATTGCATGTATTCAACCCAAGATGCATGTCTCTTACTTAGCTTAGCTTGACTTTGTATGTATTTGAGGGCTTGATGGTCAGTAAATAAGATGAAAGAGTTAGCCAACAAATATGCACTCCAATGTCTTAGAGCACGAATCAAGGCATAGAACTCAAGATCATAGGCAGAATACTTTCTCCTATACTCATTCAAATTTTCACTAAAAAATGCAATAGGTTTGCCTTCTTGACTCAAAACAGCCCCTATCCCAACTCCACTAGCATCACACTCCAATTCAAAAGGTAAATTGAAATTAGGCAAGGCCAAAACAGGAGCTTTTGTCATTGCATTCTTTAAAGTGTTAAAAGCAAGGGTGGCTTGAGGTGTCCATTTAAACACCCCTTTTTTCATGCAGTCTGTTATAGGACTTGTTATAGTACTAAAACCTCTAATGAATCTCCTATAAAAAGAACAAAACCCATGAAAACTCCTTACTTGAAACAGATTGTTTGGAATAGGCCAATCAACAATGGCCTTGACCTTTTCAGAATCCATACTTATACCATCTTTAGATACAACATACCCCAAAAAACTAATGGTGCTATCATAAAAATGACACTTCTCTACATTAGCATACAACGATTCACGGTCCAAAACCTCAAAAACAAGTCTCAAATGCATCTAATGCTCATGTAAACTAGTACTAAAGATCAGAATATCATCAAAGTATATCACCACAAATTGTTAAGAAAAGGTTTGAGTACCTCATTCATGAGCCGCATAAAGGTGGAAGGTGAATTAGAGAGTCCCATAGGCATGATCAACCATTCATACAGCCCCTCATTGGTCTTGAAGGCTGTTTTCCACTCATCACCTTCTCTAACACGAATTTGGTAGAATCCATTTGCAAGATCAATCCTTGAGAAAACTGAAGCTCCATGCAATCGATCAAGCATATCATCAAGCCTTGGAATAGGAAACCTGTACTTGATCGTTATCTTGTTAACAGCCCTTGAATCTATTACCATTCTCCACTTGCCATTCTTTTTAGGAACAACAAAGGCTGGCACAACACAAGGAGAAACACTCTCCCTTATAAAGCCTCTCTTTAACAATTCATCAACTTGCTTTTGTAATTCATCACTCTCTTTAGGACTCATTCTATAGGAGTGTTTATGGGGAATTTGAGCTCCCGGAACAAAACTGATCTCATGTTGTATTGATCTTAGAGGGGGCAAACCGATAGGTAAAGTGTTTGGGAAAACTCTCTCAAACTCTCTAATAAGAAATTGTACCTCTTTTGGAATCACATGATTCTGTTTGGACTCATCCTCCACATCAATTGGAACATAGCTAGGCAGCCCTTCCATGATCTCACTCTTCTCATCATTGGATAACAATCCGACCTTTCCAACTTCTCTTTTCTTCTTTCACTTCTCGGGTAATAACGGTGTGAGCAAGATGGTGTTACCCTCATGGAAAAAGGTGTAAGTATTGGCTTTTCCTTGGTGTTGCACATCCTTATCATACAACCAAGGTCTCCCAAGAAGCAAGTGACAAGCTGTCATTGGGATAACATGGCAGCTCACCTCATCCACGTATTGCCCAATTGTAAAAGGGACTAGACACTTCTTAGTTACCTTAATTCCATGCTCAGAATTCAACCATGCCAATGTGTAAGGAGTGTCAATTGGCTCGGTTTTCAGTCCCAACTTTCCAACCATTTCATTAGATACAACATTCTCACATGCACCACTATCAATAATAACTTCACATAACTTGTTCTTTGTTAAACATCTGGTGTGAAAAAGCGATTTCCTCCTCCAATCCTCCTTACTCTTTTCAATACTCAGGATACGCATCATTACTAAACATTCCCTATCTTCCATTGCATCACAAACAAGGGTTGCACCCTCATCAACATTCAATTCATCATTTACCACAAGAGAATTAGCATGGTATATTTCTTCCTCAATCTCCTCTATTTCTATAAGGGCCATTACCTTCCTTGAAGGACATTCAGATTGGAAGTGTCCATACCCTTGGCATTTGAAGCATTTCGAAGCATTCTTAGAGGTACTTTTGGACAGTGGGGCAGATTGGGTATTTCTTGATGTGCTGGAAGTGTTTTGAAGAGGGGGTTTTGGTGAGGGTGTGTACGTGGTCTTGATAGGGGCAGAATGGGGGCTATTAGATCTTGGTTTGTAGTTAAAAGGTCTGGTATTGATTTTGTTTTGGTGTGAATGCTTCAAACTTGTCTCACTTCTCAATGCTAATCTCTTCAATTCAATAAGAGATTCATAAGGGTGAAAGCTTACCATGTCTTGGATGTCAAAACGCAAGCCTTAGAGAAAACGCCCCATGATCAGCTCCTCGGTCTCCTTGACCTCACACTTCAATAAGAATTCCTCAAATTCCATGGTGTATTGTTCCACGGTTTTAGTATCTTGTTTGAGGCTCAACATTTTCTCAATCATTTTCTATCTATAATGGGGTGGTAAGAACACCGCATCCATCTCTTCTTTCACCCTATCCCATTAAGTAATTTGAGGCCTCCCTTCCCTCATTCTTCGCCTTTGCAAATTATCCCACCAAAGGGCAGCATATCCCTTCAACCTCATAGCAGCAAGTTTCATTCTTTTGTCTTCGGACACCTCCCTCAGTTCAAAGGATCTCTCCATTGAGTATACCCATTTAAGATAGGCATCAGCATCGATCTTACCATGAAATTCAGGTAATTCGATTTTATAATTGAAAGATTCTTCTTGTCTTTCAACACGGATGGGTGGTGGCAATCGCCTTCCCCCTTGGCCAAGTCCTCCATAAAACAGTCCTCTCCCTCTTCCTCTAAAACCTCCTCGTCCCAACACAAGGTGCTGGTCCTCTCCATTGAAATCTTCATTAATCAGTTCCTCTTCATGAGGATTTCGGGTATTTAGGGGGGTATTTTGGATAAGTGTTTCTAAGGCTTCATTCTTGGCCTTAAGAACTTTCATTTCCAACCTCATTTTCTCAATTGCTGAGGCTAGATCTTAATCGTCTGACATGACTTGTTTGTCTTTGTTAAGAGATGCTTGTTAGTTATTAAGCATAACTATGAAAACAAATGAAAGGGAAAGAGTGTAAGATTGTTGGCTCTGATACCAACTGATGGCGTGGCGGAAAAGCTAAGGTTTTGATGAAGAAGGTTGAGATGACAAAGATAGATGATTGTTTTTGGAAACAAACAAAACCCAATAGCTTTTGGAAACTAATAAAACTCAAATGTGATTAACACCTTCTTGTTCTTCAAAAATTCTGTTCTTTCAAAGTACACAAGAGCCCCTTTAAATAGGGAAACAAAAGACACAATGGCCATCACACTAATAGCCATTAAACTAATTAAAGAAACAATAATGGCCATAACACCAATAGCCATAAACTAACATAATGGCCATCACACCAACAGCCATAAACTAATTAAAGAAACATAATTTCAAAGGGCACCAAATTATGGGCACAAGTGGTAGGGTTGAAGACAACTAATGCTAGTTATGAGTACAAATGGTGGGGTTGAAGACAACTTTTGCTAAGTATGGGCACAAATGGTGGGGTTGCAGACAGCTTGTGCTAAGTATGGGCACAAATGGTGGGGTTTGAAGATAGCTTGTGTTAAGTATGGGCACAAATGGTGGGGCTTGAGCATAGCTGGACACAAATGGGCTGAAATTCATAGTCAATGATCAACCAAGTGGTCTTTGATTGTTGTCTTCAAAGATGATGGTTTGAAGGACCCCAAATGGCCCCAAAAGAAGCTGTAGCTTCAGGTTGAACATGTCACTCTCACTAAACCCATCTTCACTTGGAGTGTCTTCATCAATTTCACTAATGGAGTCAAGACCAAGGCCCATGTCTAGGACAGCTTGTAAGGCTAGGCTAGATGGACCTCCATCACAAACCCACAAGCCCGGTGCCCCTCTTGAGGAAGGTCGGTGTAAGGTGAATTTAGATGCTATTATTTGTGAACATGAGGGTGTGGGCTTTGGTATGGTTATTCGCAATCACTAGGGTCAAGTTATAACATCAGGTTTGAAGCGTTCTTTGATGATGTTAGCTCCTAAGGAGGCTAAGACATAAGCTGCTATTTTCGTAGTTCAAAGGGCTCAAGACCTGGGGTTTACTAATATTAGCCTTGAGTCGGATTGTCTAGTCCTTGTTCAGTTTATGCAAAAGGACTCATTCCTTTGCTTTGAATTCCAAAATCGTTTGCTAAATCTGAAGTCTTTAGCAGAAATCTTCCATCAGTTTACATGTTCTCATGTCCTTAGATTATGTAATAGGATAGCTCACTATCTAGTAAAAGAAGCTCTATCTATTGTTGAAGAAGAGTTTATTCTTATTGAGGAAGTTCCTTCCTCTATTAACTTTATGCTTTGGAGGATTTGACTCTTTAGTTTATGAAATATTTTAGTTCATCCTCAAAAAAAATAAAAAATAAAAAAAATTAAAATTTTAACATTTTTAAACAAAATAAACATGTGTACTTGGGATGACGAACAATTGAAAATTTTAATTTTAAAAATAGATATAATATTATATATATGTATCTATATATATTGAAACGTATTTATTAGGTGATATTGTAGAATTGTATATATAGTTATCATGAATTTTAGATTAAATTGAATTGAAGTGTATGTGTATATACACACTGTTGTTTTTATAAATTAACTGTTATATTTATATTAACCTCATATGAAATTTTGTGTTAACATTATAAAACTTTAAATAATATAAAATAAAATTATAATCAATATTTAATATAAAAATAAAAATGAGTATAACAATAAGTAAAAGTGAGCAATTATATAAAAAATTAAATCAATACGAATAATAAGTATGGTTAACGTGCAACACACATCATAAAAAGACTAGTACTGTATATAAGTGCAGAAATAAGAGGGAGGAGAAAAAAGGGAGTTCCAATAATATCTTTGGTGAAATTTAAAAATATTTTAAAATAATCTTAGTTATACCCAATTAAAAAAATATACTTTAAAAAATATTTACAATATTTAATCGTTATTTTAAATATTTTGATCAGAAAAGAGATAAGGAAAAATATTTTAAAAATATGGAATTTGATTGTAATTTAAAATATTTTGATTATGACTGATTTTTTTGACTTTTTTTTATTTTACAATTTGATTGGATTTTTTTTACAAAATATACATCTTAAGTCTTTGAAAATTTTTAATTTTTAAACTTTTTCAAAAAATATTTATTTTTAAATTTCTCTATTTTTTGTTTTTATATAATTTGATTTATTTAAAATTAACACTATTCCTTTTATTTGATGGTATATATTTTATTAGAACTAATTTTTTAAATAAATAAGCATAGATAATTAAGCCTTCCAAAATTGGTAAGTTTTCAATTTTAAATTTATTTTATTTAAATAAATATATATAATAAAAAGGCATTTGAAAATTTTAAATTTTTTACTTTTCAAATTTATTTTTAATATTTAATTCTATTATTTGATTGTGATTTAAAGATTTTATTTTAGGAGAGGGATAAAGAAAAGAAAAAATATATTCTTTTATTTTAATATTATTTTTTCTTTATATTTGTATAATTTGATTGGATATATTTTTTTTGATTTGGTTTGTTTTTGTCCATCAAATCAAATTTTATTAAATCATAGTCTTTCAAGTCGAAGAAGGGGCTGATTTTTAAGATTCAAATTGGTAGTTTTTTAAAGTAATTTGTTTCCTATTATACATTGAGTTTTGGAAATAACTTTTTATTTTTTATTTTTTCTTTATTGAATCAATTTGTAACTACTATCACTTCTATTTAGTAAGAGATTTGTATCTCCCTTGCAATAAATAGATGGCCTCTTCATGATTAAATATTTTTAATTTCATAATATTTTTTCTTTTACATCCTAAATTCGTTTGACTCAAAGGAAAACAATGTTTGAAAAACTGGGAAAAAAAAAACTAAAATTATATATTTCTAACGTCTAAGTAAGTAATACATCAACCATAGCAAAAATTATTTCCATTAGCATTATGACTCGTGTTATTTTAGAACAATTCAAATCATTTTTTCATTCTTTTTCTTTACCTAGTAGTAAGAAATAATTTTTTAATTTTTACTTTTCCATGTGATTTAGGGTTGGAGTGTTAAATAAACTTTAACATGACCTAGATCCTATTGTTCATAGAATTCACAATAAGCAGAAGCGTACCTTAATCCATAGCTATTGATTACCTTGTTACAGCAATTCAATTCTCACTGTAACAGTAGAGAGTTTTCTTTTTACGTTCTCTCAAACAACCTATCACCATTATGTGTTTGAGGTAGCCGTCACACTCTCTTAACCTGCGCTGCTGATTTCCTTGATCTTTTATAAGGCAGAGGAAGGGTATTAAAACCCTAACTGGTCCTCATCCCATTAAGCCCAATAACCATCATCTTGGGACACCTTAATTAGAACTAGCCCTTTAATTACATGGGCCACTTAGATTAAAATAATCTAACAATCTCCCACTTGGCCCATGTGCATTTCTTGAATTTATCATGTTAACCTTAATTAGAATTAAAGTGATCGAATTATGGTGATCACAAGTCATTAATCGACATGATTCTTTTCATACATCACAGACCATCTCAATTCATAATAACTTTAATCGAGAAACGATTCAACAAACAATACATTGTTACAATCAACGTTATTGTTATCTCACTCAAACCATTATTGTATACATCTATAATGTGGATAACACATAAATAAGCAAAAACTCATCTTTAATTGAATTTCCAAGTATCACAATAATATGAGCAAAATAACCATATGTATATATATACACAAGTTTGAACATCATGCTAACAATGACTTATCTATAATGCCCATCCTATCAACATGGCCAGTGAAGATTCTGGGCAGTAATCCTTTAGTTAGTGGATTCGCTATCATTAGATCAATACCGATATGCTTAATTGACACCTTGTGTTTTTGCACTTCTTCTTTCACAGATAGGTACTTTAAATATATGTGCTTTGCACCCTTAGAATACCTATCATTCTTAGAGAAGAAAACAGTTGCAGAATTATCACAGTAAATTCTCAATGGTCTAGCTATACTGTTGACAATGCCTAGACCTGAGATAAAGTTCCGCAACCACAATTCGTGAATAGTGGCCTCAAAGCATGCCACAAATTCAGCCTCCATTGTGGAAGTAGCAATGACAGACTGCTTTCAACTTTTCCATGAAACTGCTCCTCTAGCCAGGAGAAACAAATAGCCAAATGTAGATTTTCTTGAATCTACACAACTGGCATAGTCTGAATCTGAGTATTCCACCACTTCGAGATGGGTGAACTTTCTGTAAGTGAGTATATGATCCTTAGTGCCTTGTGAATATCTAAGTATTTTTTTTGCAGCTTTCCAATGGTTCATCCCGGGATTACTTTGATATCGCCTTAACATTCCGACAGCGAAACTAATATCTGATCCAGTACATGTTTGAAGATACATTAAGCTCCCAACTACTGACGTATAGGAAATAGACTCCATCTCTTTAGGTTTCAAATCATTCTTAGGACATTGCATTTCGCTAAACCTATCTCCTTTGCGGAGCATTTTTCCATTCTGAATCTCTCTAATATCTTGTCAGTGTAAGCTCTTTGAGACAATCCTAACAATCCTTGTGATCTATTACGGAATATTTCTATTCCTATCACATAGGATGCCTCACCCATATCTTTCAAAGTTCTTAGAGAGAAACCCTTTACATCATGTAACAATCCAACATCATTCGCAGCAAGAAGAATGTCATCAACATATAGGACTAACATAATGAACTTGCTCCCACTGACCTTCATATAAATACACTAATCAACAGTGTTTTCTATAAATTCATATGAAGTGATGATATTATTGAACTTAAGATACCATTGATAGGAAGCTTGCTTCAGTCCATATATTGATTTCTTCAACTTACACACCATATTTTTCTTTCCTGTGACCACAAATCCCTCTGGTTGGTCCATATATACTTCCTCCTCTAAGTCACCATTAAGAAAGGCAGTCTTTACATCCATTTGGTGAAGCTCTAGATCATAATGAGCTACCAAAGCTAAAATAATTCTTAAAGAGTCCTTTTTGGAAACTGGAGAAAAGGTCTCTTTATAGTCAATGTCATCCTTCTGAGTGTGAGCTTTAGCAACAAGTCAGGCCTTATATCTTTCAATGTTGCCCTTAGAGTCCCGTTTGGTCTTGAAGACCCATTTACAACCAACTTGTTTAGAACACTTAAGTAACTCAATTGAGTCCTAGACTTGATTATCACTCATTGATTGCATTTCTTCTTTCATGGCATTAAACCAATTTTCAAAATTATCACATTCCATGGCTTTCTGGAAAGAGACTAGATCCTTATCAATGCTCAATTCATATTCATGCTCAAGTGAGTAAACCACATAATCACTAGAAATAGCTGGCCTTCTTTGCCTTTGTGACCTCCGTAATGCTATTTTTTGTGAAACCACTTGCTCATTCGTGACTTGTTCATTGTTTACTGGTTCATCATTTATATGGTCATTTTGTGGGTTTGGAATGTTGTTTTGTTGTCTGACCATGTTGTTAAACCATGATACAATAAGAGGAACAACAACTGAAGAAGAGATCATTAGGAGAATCCACCTAAGTTGGATTTCTAATATGAATGTCTTACACATCCACTTTACGTGATTCAACACTCCCACTAAATTGGCCATTTTTAATAAATCAAGCATTACCAGACTCAACAATTCTCGTACTATGGTTAGGACAATAAAATCTGTACCCTTTTGATTTTTCAGGATATCCTATGAAAAATCCATTAACTGTTCTAGCATCAAGCTTCTTTTCATGTGGACTGGGCAACCCTAAATATGAAGATGCCTTAAACTAGGTTTCCTTCCTGTCCATAATTTATACTTAGGAACTGCCTTACTAGGAACCCTATTAAGTAAATATACAGCAGCCTTTAGTGCATGCATTCATAATGATAAAGGTACAATACTGTTACTTAACTTTCTCCTAACCATTTCCATAAGAGTATGGTTCCACCTTTCAGCTACACTATTCTGTTGAGGTGTACCCGGCATTGTGTATTGCACACAAATGCCACGACTTTCAAGAAACTTTGTAAATAGACCTGGACATTGTCCATTTTCATTAAATTTACCATAATATTCACCACCTCTATCAGATCTCATAACTTTAATTTTTCTATTTAACTGCCTCTCTACCTCATTAATGAATATCTCAAGAATATCCACTGATAGAGACTTTTCATGAAGCAAATAAACATAACCATACCGTGAGAAATCATAGATAAAAGTGATAAAATATTTTTCTCCACCCTAAGAGGGAACATCAAAAGGACCACGTATATCAATGTGCATAAGATCAAGCAATTCATTGCTTCTTATGGCTGGATTCTTTAATATGTGCTTAGTTTGCTTACCTTTAATGCAATCTATATACACATCTCAGTCAATAAAATCCAATTGAGGTAAGATTTCACTTTTCACCAACCTCAAAATCCTTTCTTTGGATATGTGACCTAGCCTTTGATGCCACAAGAAAGTAGAACATTCATTATGTGCACTATGTTAATTACCTATATTGTGCTCAACATTAAACAGGGATTCAACAAATTCAACATCAAGATTAAAACGATATAAACTATCAATCAAAATACTATAAACATAATAGTACTTATGTTTGTACAATGAAAAAACACCATTATAAATCTTGAAATTAAAACCAATATTGTCCAACCTCCCTACAGAAATCAAAATTTTGGCACATTCAGGAACATAAAGACACTTTTCAAGATCTAGATAACAACCGGTATCGAGGATTAATCTATAAGTCCCAATTCCCTCTATTCGTGCCTACATTCCATTTCCCATATACAGGAACTTTTCATTTTCATTTATGGGTTGGATCGAAAGGAATCCCTGTATAACATGAAACACATGAGTAGTTGTACCAGAATCTAACCACCAGGTATTATTAAGCACTTCAATAAAATTTGATTCAAAACATACTAAAACATAAGGTATACCTTTCTTTTCAAACCAAATCTTCCTTTTAGGACAATCCTTCTTGAAGTGACCATTCTTCCTATAGAAGTAGCACTTCAACTCTTTATAGATTTGGCCCTCGTTGACCTTCATTGGGGTTTGTCTCTTTTTTTGCCTTTCTTCCCTGATTTGTTGTTGCTACTACTATCTTTATTATGAAATGTGAGATTGATAGAGTGTTCCTTCAATTTCTTTAATCTCCCTTCCTTTTGTATCAACATGGCCTTAATTTCCTGAATGTTTCATTTTTCTTTGAGGTGTTGTAATTCACCTGGAACTGACCAAACTCAAGAGGAAGAGAGTTAATAATAAATTGAGCTAAAAAGGATTCACTCATATCCATTCCCATCGACTTCAATTTGGCTGCCAAATTCTGCTTATCAGTCACATGATCATGAATGGATTGTGACCAATCAAACTTCTTGGTCGTTAGCTCACTCATCAAGGATCCTACGATGGACTTGTCAGCTATATCCGATTGGGAGTATTTCTTAATTTTCAACATGTACTCTCTAGCATTGTCTGTTCTGGGCATTGATGGCTTAACATTTTCAGCCATTGTCATCCTCATTAAGTTCAAGCTCAGCCTATTAACCACTCCCAAGCCTCATAATGGGACTTGTCAGCTTCATTACTGGTCTCTGTAATGGTTGCTGGCTTTTCAGAGACTAATGCCAGATCCAAGTCCAAAACTCCTAATGATAATGGATTTGTTCGGACCAATCAGCATAGTTTAATCATTTGAACTTAATCAACCTAGTGCCCATAGCGAACATATTAGAAGAATCTGCAACATTATACATATACTCATATGTTAATACTTTGAGAATACATAAATAGATTCAAACAAATAACAATATTAAAGTATGCATTTAAATTCACCTTTGGGTAATACTTAAATACATAGCTTTATCCAATAACGGTGCCAAAAAAAAAAAAACTTTAATAGACTTTCATTGATGCAGAGCAACTTGCGAATCTTTATGCAAGTCAAGAGCAGTGACACGCCTGTGCTTCATTATAGCACGCCCATGCTTCTCTTTGGAACTCAAGGCACGCCCATGCTTTATTTCAGCATGCTCGTGCTACTCTCTAGAGCTCAGGACATGCCCGTGCTCATTATAGCACGACCCGTGTTGCTCTCTGGAGTCCACAGCACGCCCGTGCTTAGTGCAGCATGCCCGTGCTCCTTTATGGAATCCAATTACGTTTTTACTCCTTAATTATTCAATAATGCTCCATACAATATGCATGTTATCTTTGGATATACATTCATATTTACCAAGTACAATGATAAGTCTCTTTAATGCCATTGATTATAAGTAATGGTCTACCTTTGGGTAACCTCTCAATATTATAATCAATGATCTCAATTGTTCAATTTTATCTTTCATGTCATTTAACGACATCACACAAATATGAACAATTGAAAGCCGCATAATCAAATGTCTAAACTGATCCAAACAAGGCCACTTTGGTGACTAACAAGTTTTCCATTCATTAAACATTGATTTATACTAAACTTTTATGAGATTGAATTAAGATCTCAGAAATTTAATGACATTATACATAAGATGTCATAACCTTTCTTTTATAAATAACACAGTAGAATAGTTTATGAAGCATAAAGAAAACAAACAGTTATTCAATTTCTATAATTTTGGCTTTGTTTATACCAGATTAACCAACTTACAATACGAAATTAATTTCCATTAATTAAGTCAAATAAAAGATTATCAAACAAATCTAGAACAGGAACTAGGCTCTGGTACCACATGTTAAATAAACTTTAATATGACCTAGATCTTATTGTTCATAGAATTTGTTTAATAAGAATACACAATAAGCAGAAGCATACCTTGATCCATAGCTATTGATTACCTTGTTACGACAATTCAATTCTTACCGTAACAGTAAATCTATGTTTCTTCACTCTGGCCTTTTGTCTGTAAGTTTTTTTTAATGGTCAGAGAATTATCAACAGCAACGAGAATTTTCTTTTCACATTCTCTCAAACAACTTGTCACCGCTATGTGTTTGAGGTAGCCGTCACACTCTCTTAACCTACGCTGTTGATTTCCTTGATCTTTTATAAGGCAAAGGAAGGGTGTTAAAACCCTAACTGGTCCTCATCTCATTCAGCCCAATAACCATCATATTAGGCCACCTTAATTAGAACCAGCTCTTTAATTACATGGGCCACTTAGATTAAAATAATCTAACATGGAGGACATGAGGTTGGAGATTGAGTGATGACTTGATTTAATTTTTGGACATCTATTAATATTTTAAGAATTTGCATATATAAATTAGGGGCTAAAATTAGATTTAAGATTTGGGTTGAACTTTATTTTCAGAATATTTCATCGTATAAAATAGAATTAACTATGTATAACTAGCATTACAAGTAGTTTTTATAGTAAAGTGTAATGTAAATAAATATTGTATTTATTTTAATCTAAATAAAAATTTATACTTTAATATTATATAAACAAAAAAATCAAACGAGTATAAATAACGAATATAGTAAATGTGCAACGCACGTCATAAGAAGACTAGTGTATGTAAAAGTGAGTATGGGTCAGGAATATTTGGATTGCCAAAACATTTCTACCAAGTTTAAAGATTTTAATTTTATTGGTTGAATAATAAATAAGGTAATCTAATTTTGATTGGTCATATTAATTGTGACATCCTACCGAGTCGAGTCTTAGCACTGAGTCGAGTCATTTCATGTAGTCGAGTTGAGTCGAGTTGAACCAAACCCGGTTGGGGTAGAATGGGTTTATAAGTGGACTTACTTGATTGAGAGAAGAAGATCAAAGCATATGGGTGAGGATTTATTTGCATTAAAAGATCAAGCTTGGGTATTAAGTGATAGCCTTTTGCTAATTGAGGTACCATTTAGGAAGTTTTACATAAACTCCTTTGATTTTTGATGGCCTACCCGTGATTATCACTTCACTTTCCCATTTTTCATCTTTATCTTCATCTTCTTCATTTTCTTCCTTTCCTCTTCCACCTTCCTTTCAATTTTAATGGTAGTTAAGCCTTAACTTCAATTTTTCTTCTATCCAAGTAAGTAAACCTTCTTGAAGTTCATAATTGAATCATTTGGTGCTATTATTTTAGAATTCATAAGAATTCTTATTTATAGGTGAAGGGAGTTCTAAGAGTGTAGAAAAAAGAAGTTAAAGAAGAACTCAAGCTTTTTGGAGTAAAGGTTTGATATCTCTTTTCCTTTACCATTTTCTTTATATGAGAATTGTGTGGTGTGTTGCTAATGAGACAATATTGCTTCATGTTGAGTGGGAGGTCTGGTAATGGTGAGAAACAGGGGAGAACAGGGGAGGTATTGAATAAATGAAGTAAATATTGAGTTTATGTTGAAACAGGGCTTGCTGGAAATTTTACCAGTAACTTCATCTTGATTTTGACCCCATTTAATGATGGAATTAGGAAGTGTCATAGAAGAGTTATTTGTTCCTCTATGTGTTAGCTTTACATGGGTTTTTGAATCATCCAAATCGGAGTTGTATATTGAGAGATATGACCAAAAGAGTACAGACTGTGCAGGCTGGAAAACTCGAAGCGCGCGCGCGAATCGCATGACGAGCTCGCGTTGCCTTCTCGCGCTCGCGATTTTCAAATGCGCGCTCGCGACTTTCACCTGAAACTCTCTGACTCTTATTTGGCACATCTCGCACTCGCGACTTTCAAGTGCGCGCTCGCGACTTGTGCTCGCAAACTCTCTGACTCTCATTTGGCACTTCTCGCGCTCGCGACTTTCAAGTACGCGCTCGCGACTTGTGCCCGATAACTCACTGTCTCTCATTTTGCACTCTACGCGCTCGCGACTTTCAAGTGCGCGCTCGCGACTTTCACCTGGAAACTCACTGACCTTCAGGTGTGCATTACGCGCTCGCGACTTTGCAAGGCGCGCTCGCGACTTGTGTTTTCATGCACTTTTGGACTTCATTTTCAATGAAATTGTATTCCTTTGCTTCACTTATATGCCTCCAATCATTTTAACATCAAAATATAACATTAGAACATGTATCAAAACAACATGCAAGCATGCAAATGATGTGAAATCAAATATACATTATGAATTATGAAGTTATGAACTATTAATATGATGTTGTGTTATATTATTGACATACCAATATTATGCTCCATTGAGGTTAGGTAGAAACCATGTAGATAAGGCTATGTCGCGACATAGGATAGCAGATCTGCACCTCATACAGTTTGATACTCCGGCTACAGGCCGTTGAGTGGATATGATTATATATGGGCCATAGCAGCCAAGCATACAGTATTCATCCAGTTTCATACAGTTTTTCTTATCACTTCGGTTTCACTATAACCTTATGGAGCCATACAGATATCTTGACATAACATTTCATGAATCATACATTATTATAAACAGTACAAAAGATAATCAAGGTATCATGACAGTATCATGATGTGTGTGCTTATATGTGCCATATGTGTTTATATGGTTCTTTCTATACATGTATGTGTTTAATTGTTTCTTTATCTGTTGAGATATCCACTGAGCTTTATTTGCTCAGCGAGTTACCCGTTTAACTCGCAGGTTTTGAGATTGGACCATAGAGAGTCAGCTTACAACTGCTGCAGTTCATCTGTAGAAGACTCAGTCTTCAGGGTAGCTACTCATTTGGATGTGTATCTTTTGTCTATCCTTTTCATGGCATGTACAGGGCACACAGTTGGGCCCATTTCATTTTGACACTAGTATCATGTTTTGTAAATATTAATTACATTATTATTGTAAACAACATCAGCATGATATTATATTCAATATACATTATGACTTCAGCATGTCAGGCCATACAGCCAACCAGTTTGTAGCGTCTCGGTTCGGTTCATTCGGGTTTACGGGTGGACCGGGAAGGGATGTTACATTAATTTTCTATTTAAATCTAAATTTTATTGAATAAAAAAAATTATATTATATCCTATACAAGATATATGCTAAATATGATAAGGTTATACGGTCTTTAAGGATTCTAATTTTATTTATTGAAAAATAAAGATAATTTTATTTTGACTGGTCATATAAATTTTCTATTTAAATTTCAATTTTATTAGATAAATTAAGAAATTATATGATTTACTAAATATGGTATATATTAAATATGGTAAAAATATAATATTTTTAAAAATTTTAATTTTATTGGCTTGAAAAATAAATATAATTTAATTTTAATTGGTTATATTAATGTTTTGAGAACCGAATCGATCATTAAACCGGTGAAGGTAGGGATTCATAAACTGGAGGGTTCAACCGGGTTCAACACGGTTCAACCGGATTCTTATATATAATATTTTTAACATATTTATTAAATAAAATTTAAAGTATAGAGAAAAAAACTTTGATATCAAATAAAAAAATATTCTCAAATTTGGCATTTATAAAAAGAACTAAAAAGTTAGTAAATAATTTTAAATAAAGGGAATAAAATATGAATAAATCTAATACTAAACAAATAATTAATTATAATAAAATATAATATTAATTTTAACATTATATACATATACTAAAACGCAAACCAAAAGTATTGTTCATAGAACAGTGTACTGCCAATTTAACCATTCTTTTTTATGTTATTCCTATTTTGTCCTTCTAGCCCTTTATCCTCTGTTTTCACAACCTTCGATCCACCGATTTCATTTTGTTCAAATACACTGATTTCACTTTCATTTTCTGGATCAACCTCCTTCTTCCAGTTGATTTTCCTTTTTATTTGCCTTTACCCTCCTTGCATCAAATATCTGCACAC
The DNA here is from genome assembly GCF_041381405.1 of Jatropha curcas. NCBI lineage: Eukaryota > Viridiplantae > Streptophyta > Magnoliopsida > Malpighiales > Euphorbiaceae > Jatropha > Jatropha curcas. The sequence goes on from NC_143159.1 coordinate 19,038,276, forward strand.
ACACACACACTCTCTCTCTCTCTCCTGAAACTTCTCTCTTTGCAAATCACAGTTTTGTTGTGGGGTCCCTCCTACATGTGGGACCCACACAAGTTTGAAAGAAAAAAAAGGAAGATTCAAACGTGTGGGATCCACACACGTTTGAATGAAGAAAAAAAAAATAAAAGGAGAAAAACATGTGTTGTTTAAAGAAAAAAAAAATCAAAGGCAGTTGTACCTAAAAATGAAAATGGATGCGTTAATTGCGCAAACGCATCCATTAAGGCATCCACTTCTCCTATAAATAGGAGAAGGTTTTTTTCAACTTAAGGCGTACAAAACCATAGAAGCAATATACACTATTAGGTGTAGAAAATTTTATGAAAGGGTTCCTAAAATTGGAAAAGAGAGAAAATAATGAGGATTGTAATTTTGGGGTGTTTTTGGAAAAGACTTTGTGTGCCACTATTTTTGTAATATCTTTTGTACCTACTATTTTTAGTAGAAGAATTATTTTGAGTTTTTGTCTCGTGGACGTAGCCCATAACAGTTGAAGGGTGAACCACGTAAATCTCGGTGTTCTTATTTTTCATCTGGCATTTACAATATTATTTAATTTTTTATCGTGATTATTATTTCTGGTGGATTCGATCGTCAATATTCAATATTTAATTATTGGAGGTATATGTGGTAATAGTAATTTTATTTTGCTTTTACCACCAGTATTTTCCGTGGGCCCCACTCGGGATCAGTTATAATCCCAACAACTGGTATCAGAGCTAGGTTGGTAAATTCTGTCAAAGTTACTATTCACGTGAATAGTGAATTTCGTGAATAGTGAAATTTTGTCAAATCTAGAATTCAACATGGCTAACGACGGGACTATGATCAAATTGACGGATTTGAATTATTCAATGTGGAAATCCATAATGGAGGACTACCTCAATTGCAAAGATCTGTATGATCCAATTGAAGGTGACAGTGCAAAGCCGGAAGATATGAAAGAAAGGCAGTGGGAGAAATTAAAAAAGCAGACATTGGGTACAATATGCCAATGGATATATGCTAGCCTGTACAACCATGTGAGAAATGAAAAAGATCCCCAAGTTCTTTGGAAGAAATTAGAGAATATGTACGAGGCTACGAATGCTCAAGGAAAAGTCTTCATGATGCGTAAAGTCATGAACTTGAAGCTGTCAGAGGGATAATCAATTACACAACACCTGAACGATTTTGAAGGACTCGTAACTGAGTTAGCAGTTAGCGTTATGTCCTTAGAAGACGAGATGCAAGCATGCCTACTGTTGGGATCTCTACCAGATAGCTGGGATACTCTTGTGGTATCATTGAGTAACTCAGCTCCAAATGGTGTGGTAACGATGTCTATGGTAAAGAATAGACTACTTAATGAAGAACTCAGAAGAAGAGATGTTGCCAGTACCAGTTCATAAGCCCTTGTCACAGAGAATAGGGGCCGGAGCAAGAGTAGAGGTCCAAGGCATGTAAAGTCAGGTGGTAGATCCAAGTCCAGATAGATGAGAAAATGTTACCATTGCGGTAAGGAGGGTCATCTCAAAAGAAATTGTCGTTTACTCAAACAGGATAATGCAGACCGAAGACAGGAGAATGACAGAAATACATCTGCTACAGTCTCAGGAGAAGATGGTGAGGTGACTTTAGTCACTCATGATGCAGATTGGTGTCATGTTGGAGATGCAGATACCGAGTGGATAGTAGACTCCGGTGCTTCATACCACTGTGTTCCAAAAAGGGAATACTTTTCCACTTATAAAGCAGGAGACTTTGGCACTATTAAAATGGGAAATAATAGTGTCTCACAAGTGTGGGAATCGGTGATATCTGCATAAAGACAAGTGTTGGGTGCATATTAACACTTAAAAATGTGAGACATATTCCCGATCTTCGGTTGAACCTGTTATCTGTGAGCGTACTGGACAAGGAAGGCTATCACCATCATACAGGTGGCGGTAATTGGAAACTCACCAAAGGGTCTTTGGTGGTGGCGAGAGGAAAATTATGTTGCTCGTTGTATAAGACGCACGCAATAATATGTGCGGGTCAACTAAATACAGTTGAAGATGATGCTTCATCAAATTTGTGGCATAGGCGGCTGGCGCACGTTAGTGAGAAAGGGTTGAATATGTTGGCTAAGAAGTCCCTCATACCATTAGCCAAAGGTAAAATAAACCCTCGTGATTATTGTTTGTTTGGGAAGCAACATCGGGTCTCATTTCTGAAAAGCTCTAGAAGGAGAGACAATAAGTTGGAGTTGGTACACTCTGGCGTATGTGGTCCCATGGAGGTAGAATCACTTGGAGGAAGTAGGTATTTTCTTACCTTTATTGATGATTTCTCAAGAAAAACATGGATATATTTGTTGCGCACAAAAGACCAAGTATTCAAGCACTTTCAGCAATTCCATGCTATGGTGGAAAGGGAGATTGGAGTGGCCTTGAAGTGTTTGCGCACGGATAATGGTGGTGAGTATATCTCTAAAGAGTTTAGAGATTATTGTAGTCAGCACGGTATCAGGCATGAAAAGACAGTTCCTGGTACACCTCAACACAACGGCGTTGCTGAATGGATGAATCGCACCATTATTGAGAGAGTCAGATCCATGCTCAAAATGGCCAACTTACCTAAGCCATTTTGGGGAGAAGCTGTCAATACTGCTGTCTATCTAATCAACCGACTACCTTCAGCACCATTGGATTTTGATATCGCGGAGAAGGTTTGGACAGGTAAAAATATTTCATACTCTCACTTGAGGGTATTTGGCTGCGAGGCATTTATGCATGTTCCAAAGGAGCAGAGATTAAAGCTTGATAACAAGTCAGTTCCTTGCACTTTTGTTGGTTATGGAGACGAAGAGTTTGGCTACAGGTTATGGGACCCAGTGAAAAAGAAAGTTGTCCGGAGCCGAGACGTAGTATTCCACGAGAATGAGATCGTGGGAGAAACAACTTGTGAAGAATCCACAAGTGATGGTGTTGTTGATATTACACCAGGAAGCATTCCTACAGAAGATGCCACAGGAGGAGGAATGCCATAATCAAAACAAGAAGAAGAAGAAGAGCCAGTCGTAGGGGATCAAGAGCCAGTCGTAGGGGATCAAGAGACAATTGTAGATGATAACAGTGATGCAGAGGGTGTTGAGCAGGGGGAGCCAGAGAACCCCATTCCACCAGAAGGAGTTGAACCTCAGTTAAGAAGGTCAACCAGAGAACGCCAACCATCTACAAGGTACCCTTGTTCTGATTACATTTTAATTTCTGATGAGGGGGAGCCAGAGAGTTTCCAAGATGTGCAATCTTGCAAAGATAGAGATTGTTGGAGAAAGGCCATGCAAGAAGAGATGAATTCTTTGAAAAAGAATGAGACGTATGAGCTGGTGAAACTTCCAAAAGGGAAGAGAACACTCAAGAACAAATGGGTGTACAAACTGAAGAAAGATGATGGCAACCTAGTGAGATACAAAGCTCGATTGGTCGTCAAAGGCTTTACTCAAAAGAAAGGTATTAACTTTGATGAGATTTTTTCACCAGTTGTGAAAATGAGTTCTATTTGAGTGGTGCTAGGTCTAGTAGCCAGTTTGAATCTTGAGTTGGAGCAGCTTGATGTAAAGACCGCATTCTTGCATGGGGATCTAGAGGAAGAAATCTATATGGAACAACCAGAAGGTTTCAAGGTCAAGGGAAAAGAGGACATGGTTTGTCGCTTGAAGAAGAGCTTGTATGGGTTGAAACAAGCACCGCGACAGTGGTATAAAAAGTTTGATTCTTTCATGGTGAATCAAGGATACAAAAGGACAGATGCAGATCCTTGTGTATATGTTCAAAAATTCCCTGATGGTAAATTTATCATTCTTCTCTTATATGTTGATGATATGCTAATCGTTGGACCAGATGCACATATGATTAGCAAGTTAAAGAGTGATTTGTCAAAAGCATTTGACATGAAGGATTTGGGATCGGCAAGGCGAATTCTCGGAATGGAGATTATTCGAGACAGAAAGTCCTGCAGGTTATGGTTATCGCAGGAAAAATATATTGAACGAGTTCTAGAGAGGTTCAATATGAAGAATGCTAAACCAGTTAGCACTCCGCTTGCCGCTCACTTCAAGTTGAGTAAGAAATCCTACCCATCAACAGAGAAAGAAAAAGGAGTTATGTCAAATGTTCCATATTCTTCAGCGGTCGGAAGTTTGATGTACGCAATGGTGTGTACGAGACCAGATATCGCTCATGCAGTTGGCGTTGTGAGTCGATTTCTGTCAAATCCCTAGAAGACACATTGGGAAGCAGTAAAGTGGATCTTCAGATACCTGAGAGGAACTTCAAAGTTATGTTTAACTTTTGGAGGTGAAAAGTCTGCACTTGTTGGTTACACAGATGCAGATATGGCCGGTGATCTTGATGAAAGAAAATCTACATCAGGATACCTATTTACATTCCCAGGGGGAGCTATTTCATGGCAGTCAAGATTGCAGAAATGTGTTTCGTTATCAACGACTGAAGCAGAGTACGTTGCAGCAACGGAAGCAGGAAAGGAAATGCTTTGGTTAAAAAGATTCTTTCAAGAATTGGGTGTGCAGCAGGAAGAATACATAGTTTATTATGATAGTCAAAGTGCGTTAGACTTGAGCCAAAATACTATGTATCATGCACGAACGAAACACATTGATGTAAGATATCATTGGCTTAGACTTCCCATTGAAGAGAAGCAGTTTCAGTTGCGGAAAATCCACACAGAAACAGAAATGCTGCGGATATATTGACAAAAGTCGTTCCGAAGGAGAAGTTTGAGCTATGTGTCAAAGCAGCAGGGATGGAGAGTCCCACCATGTAGTCGGGAGGGGGAGAATTGTTGTGGGGTCCCTCCTACATGTGGGACCCACACAAGTTTGAAAGAAAAAAAAGGAAGATTCAAATATGTGGGACCCACACACGTTTGAATGAAGAAAAAAAAAATAAAAGGAGAAAAACACGTGTTGTTTAAAGAAAAAAAAAATCAAAGGCAGTTGTACCTAAAAATGAAAATGGATGCGTTAATTGCGCAAACGCATCCATTAAGGCATCCACTTATCCTATAAATAGGAGAAGTTTTTCTTCAACTTAAGGCGTACAAAAACATAGAAGCAATATACACTATTAGGTGTAGAAAATTTTAGGAAAGAGTTCCTAAAATTGGGAAAGAGAGAAAATAGTGAGGATTGTAATTTTGAGGTGTTTTTGGAAAACACTTTGTGTGCCACTATTTTTGTAATCTCTTTTGTACCTACTATTTTTAGTAGAAGAATTATTTGGAGTTTTTGTCCCGTGGACGTAGCCCATAACAGTTGAAGGGTGAACCACGTAAATCTCGGTATTCTTATTTTTCATCTGGCATTTACGATAATTATTTAATTTTTTATCGTGATTATTATTTCTGGTGGATTCGATCGTCAATATTCAATATTTAATTATTGGAGGTATATGTGGTAATAGTAATTTTATTTTACTTTTACCACCAGTATTTTCCGTGGGCCCCACTCGGGATCAGTTATAATCCCAACAAGTTTTAGTTCATGGAGAGAGAAATGGGAGAATTCTGATCTTGAACTCACAATAACATAGCTTAGACCTGAATTTTAGTAATCAGTTAATTCTTATTGACCGATCCGGTTCTCAAAACATTAATATAACCAATCAAAATTAAATTATATTTATTTTTTCAACCAATAAAATTAAAATGCTTAAAAAATATTATATTTTTACCACATTTAATATATACCATATTTAGTATATCATATAATTTCTTAATTTATGTAATAAAATTTAAATTTAATATATACCCTATTTGGATTATATCATCCAAATTATTTGTTATGTGTTTAAATTGTGAGTGTATGTTTTGTTTTGTCGATTTGTGTTTTCTTTGAGCTTTTATTGGAGTTAATTAGATCTTTTGCTGTTTGTCCTCCATATCTAGGGTTTTAATCAAGAATTTAAAAGAGAACTGACCAAAGAGTGGGAAAAAAATTCTATAAATTACTCAGGATGTAATTTGCAGTTCAATATCTGTTATTTCTACTAATTGGTAATTTGGCAACAGGTTATACAAATTTTATACAAACAAGCCTAGAGATTTCAATTACTGATTTTCATACAAATTCATCAAGTGTATAGCATCATCTCTTGCAACCCAGATACAATTTTGTAATTACATTTTATATCAAGTGTATATCTAGACTCTATCAGTTTCCATTTTAACTCAAGGGAAGCGATTTTGTATTTGCAGAAGAATCAAGAGAACCAAACTTTCAATTACTTGATATTGAAGAAGTCATTTTCAAACCTGTTATTTTCAATTAAATTGTAATTATATATTCAAATTTGTATGTTATGAGCTTTGTCAGTAATCAATTCAAATTAATATATAATTCTACTATTATTGATGATTAATATAGCTAGAGGGAGTAGTTAAATGTTGCTTTCTATTTACATTTACTTATCTTCTATATTTCTTTTTTGAGGCCCACATATCTCTATGTTGCACTATATAGAGTGAGAATGCAATAAATTTAAAAAAAGAAAAAGAAAAAGAAGTTGCATGATTTGAAACTTATGTTTAGTAGTCATTTGCTTTCTATATTTCTTCAATTGTTATCTCTCCATGACATATATAATAGTAATGGGATTTGTAGAGATTGTTTTATCATCCTAAGCAGCAACAAGGGCAAGCATGATGTTCATATTCTATTACAGCATGATGGTTTATTCACATTAACCATACATATTTTATTATTTATATATATTTCCATGCATAGAGTGGCTGAAAAATTCGTTTACAAACAAATATCGTTATACTATGCAGTATTCTTATTTATGTATGCTATTCTGGAATTCTGCTATTTTGACACTATCAAAATTTGGAATAACACAGGTAAATAAATATTTACATCAATGAAAAATAATTTATCTCAACTTCAAAAGATAAATTATTGTTGAACTTAACTTTGGGTGTAAATAGCCTTTTTGGGATATATTTTGGATGTTATATATTAAACAACAATACAAATAAAGTATGAAAAACAATTCATTTTTAAACTTAACTTTTTAATTGATATTGTTAAACAGGCAAAAATTTGGCTTAACCATTTTGGATATAAATATTTATTGGGATTGATTTATATTTTGGCTTAACCATTTTCATGGGAAACAACTCATTTTAAATCTTAATTTTTTATATCTAAATTCTAACATTTTTTTTTATATTATAATTGGTATTAGGTGAGAAGAAGACTTGACCATTTTGGATATAAACAGCCTTTTCATAATGACTCTTTGGATATATTGAAGACATCTATTATTATGGTTGAACTCACATTATCAAACGTATGATGTAAGTAATAAAACTGACTTATGTATATAAAATTAGGTGTACTTATATTTTATATATCAACAGAAAAAATTGACTCTTTGCTGGTCATTCTGCTTATTTAGCATTAAAGTTGAAAATTTTAATTGTTTTAATTAATATAATAGGACTTTGGATTTAAAAATAAAGAGGTGAAAGTAATAAATCAGTGGGTCCAATTTTTAAGCAACCCAAATTTTAAAAAAGAGCACAATTTGAGACAAAAATCAGATTTTGAATCAAACTGATTAACCGGTTCAATTCACTAATTTTGGCTCGTTTTCATCCGATTTTTACCGGTTTAGGCCTATTTTTAATGATCCCTATTTTTCTATATAACCTGAACTGCACCACTATCCGGTTCTCGGTTAAACCGTCGAACTAGCCAATTCGCTTTCTGGTTAAACTGTCGAACTGACTGGTTTGATCCAGTTTTCAGAACCATTGGTTATATTATACTATATAAGGCACATGTTAAATATGGTTAGAATATATTTAATTATTATTTTTAATAAACCTTTAAATTGATTGTTTGTAATTATTTTCTAAAAATAACTTATTCTAAAAAAAAGTAAATGTAATTTATTATTATTTATTAAGAAATATATTATGAGATTTATTGTTTAATATAAAATAAAAACTAAAACTCGCTAGATATATATATAAGATAATACGTTATATCAGCAAACCATATAAAAACGGCAATCATTAAAATTAATTATATATTCATAGATTTTAGCAAAAAAATAAAAAATATCAAAATTATAAATAATGTTCTAAATAATGATTAATATATTAATTATTATAATAGCTAATATTTGTTTCTTATATTTTAATAGTGTAGGCAGTTCTTTAATTTGTGTTATATTATATATGAGAAAATTAAGTTAATTAAATTTAAATTGCAATTAAAAAATTTAAATTGGTTGATAAGTTAATTTATTTGCATGAAAATTTGGTTATAAAACTATAATAATAATTATTTTTTAATAAGTTATTTAATTATTGAATTTTTTTATTTTATTACTTCATAAAATTTTACATTTTCTATTTTGTAAATGCTCTTAGATTTTTTAATAATATAAATTATTCATAATATCATAATTTATAATAAAATGATATGTATTAATTAAATTACATTTATTTGCAACGGGTAAAAATCAACAAGTACAAATAACATACAATGAATAATTTGAGAAAACTAGTATATATAAAATTAGGATTAAGAAGGAGAATATTGGATGCCAAAATAAGACATGTTTAAATTTGATACTGAAAATTTGTTCTCAATTTGATTGGCTAAAATATAAATTGCTTTTAAGTATTATTTAAATTTTATTAGTTATATTATAATACTATTGGCTAAAAAAAATAAAGTAAATATTTATTTTGATTGAATACGTTACTTCCTATTTTAGTCAAAACTAGGTTTGTAGGCTCGCGTGATGCCGTGAATGTTCATTTCTGCAATGGGTGAATTTATGTCATAAATAATTTTATAAATTTATATTAATTTACAACAGTTTATACAACACGTGGTTCCATTAAATTTATAATAATTTATATAGTACATTGGTAAAATATATTTACAGAATAATTTATGTTACATTAAATTTACAGTTATAGAATACATACATAATAGTTTATATAATACATTTAGGATATTCCTTCCCATAGGTGAAGCAGTTCTATCCCTGCATTCACTGAATACTTCCTAGGAAAATATTTAAGTCAACACTACACAAAAGTTGCTGCATAAGAAAAGCATACAAGAATTAATATGTCAACATAAGGGAATTTAATTGATTTTGAAGATTGAAATTAGTGGCTATAGTTAATCAAGTATCTATATTGCAATGATTACTTTAATAACATAATTAACTTTTAATAATAAAATTTTTTAATCAAAATTATTTGACTCCTCAAGAATCTATTACCAAATATGGGTTCCTAAAATTTTCAATTCACTATTATTTAATGTTGTTGATTTGAATTTAGAGCCTCAAAATGAAAGCCAATACTAATTAATTATATACATTAATTAGAATTGATCCAAATTAATTCAAGATAGAGCGAGGATTTGGTACATGCTTCAAAATGAAAGCCAATACTAATTAATTATATACATTAATTACAAATGTTGCTATAAGCCAACTGAAGATTTCCCTTCATTAAAATAGAATCCACAGCGATTTCCCTTCATTAAAGTACAATCCATAGTTATTAATGCCAACTCTCTCAACATTTATTATTCTAGATTTTAATGAATTTACCTCACTTTTTCACTTTGCTCTAACTACTATATATATATCTACAACAACATCATCATCATTCAGAGTGTGAAAAATCAAAATCAAAATCATCACTGTTTTGAAAGAGAGAAGACAAATATGAAGACTCAATGCATGCTTTTAGCAACATTGATAATGGCAGGAGCTCTAATTTTGAGCGATTACGGGGCTTCAGGCTTTTCAGACAATTGTGACGACAACAAAGTTAGAGAAGTGGGAGCACAATGTTTTAAGTATATCAAAATTTCAGGACCAAAAATCCCTCCTTCTAAAGGGTGTTGCAATGTATTGAAAAATGCAGACATGGGCTGCATTTGCAAGCATGTCACACCGGAACTGAAAAAAATGATCAGTATGGAAAAAGTTGTTTACGTGGCTCAGACCTGTGGCTTGGCATTCACTCCTGGAACCAAATGTGGAAGTGAGTATTTTGAATTAAAATGTTATATTTGAATGAAAAATAAAATTATTTTAAGAACAATTTTGTGCAATAAGAATATTTAAAATTGTTTAACTAAGAGCTTTTTTTTTTTTTTTTTTTTAATAACTACCTTCTCAAATAAGAGGTTAAAATTTTGAATTTTCAGTCAATCGATTTACTAAAATTATATATGTTGGTATTGTTTCAGGTCACACTGTTCTTGTGGATTGAGAACAGATTACAACCCTGGTGCAATGCTCCTGTTGAAGCTACTTGAAGTTAGTAGGCTTTTAAATTAGTAAATAAAAGGAGTATAATTTTTTTAAAAAATAAATGTATGTGTATGTTAAAAAACTTTATGTAATATAGCAATGCCAATTTTCTTTTCTATCCTCTTCAGTAATTTTCAAAGTTTCTATTATGAAACAAATATAAAAGCATTAATTATTGATTACACTTTTCTAATTATTCCATCAAATTAATAAAATCTAATTAATTATGATTAATTTAAACAATAATTAAACAGTGAAATGCTCAAGTTGCTGCCTGCATTATTTATTGAGCAAGCAAGCAAGATTATTGAAGATGTAATTTATAGTATATAAAATAATATATTATTAACTTATCCTTGATAGAATTTATTGTAAATAAATATATATCAATTTATTCTTAATAGAAACATTTATTGTGAATAAATATTATTTATTTATTTATTTATACTAATCATACGTAATAAGAAAGTTTTGTAATAAATTAATATGATCAATGCAATTGTAAATAGTATTTGTGGAAACACTTGGTCTCCTGGATATAATTATTTATATTCTTATCATATTAAAAAATAAATTATAAATAAAAATGATGTCTTATTTAATTAAAAAACCAACTTCAGTCACATTTTGCAAATAATATAATTGCATTTAAAGTTTTATATTTAAATATACTAACTAAAGAATTTATATTTAAAGAGAAAAACTAATAACCGATCAAAAACAAATTACCTTTATTTTTTTCAACTAATAGAATTAAAATCTTTAAGATATTTTTATCAATCTATAAACTTAGTAAGAATGTTTTAAAAAGACAATGTTCCTACATATATATTCTTTCATGCATAATAGTGTTTATAAATGTGCTTTGCACGTGTACCGATAGATATATTCATAATTTATATATCTATAAGCGAGTATATGATCCTTAGTGTCTTGTAAATACCTAAGTACTTTCTTTGCAGCTTTCCAATGGTCCATCCCGGGATTACTTTGATATCGCCCTAACATTCCTACGGCGAGACTAATATCCGATCGAGTACATGTTTAAACATACATTAAGCTCCCAACCATTGACGCATATGGAATAGACTCCATATCTTTACGTTCCAAATCATTTTTAGGACATTGCATTTCACTGAACCTATCTCCTTTCTGAATTGGAACTATTCCTGTGGAGCATTTTTCCATTCTGAATCTCTCTAATACCTTATCAATGTGAGCTCTTTGAGACAATCCTAACAGTCCTTGTGATCTATCACAGAATATTTCTATTCCAATCACAAAGGATGCCTCTCCCATATCTTTCATTTCAAAGTTCTTAGAGAGAAAACCCTTTATATCATGCAACGACCCAACATCATTCGCAGCAAGAAGAATGTCATCAACATATAGGATTAACAAAATGAGCTTGCTCCCACTGACCTTCATATAAATACATCGATCAACAGTGTTTTCTATAAAACCATATGAAGTGATGGTATTATTGAACTTAAGATACCATTGACGGGAAGCTTGCTTCAGTCCATATATTGACTTCTTTAACTTACACACCAAGTTTTCCTTTCCTGTGACCACAAACCCCTCTGGTTGGTCCATATATACTTCCTCCTCTAAGTCACCATTAAGAAAGGCTGTCTTCACATCCATTTGGTGAAGCTCTAGATCATAATGAGCCACCAAAGCCAAAATAATTCTTAAAGAGTCCTTTTTGGAAACTGGAGAAAAGGTCTCTTTATAATCAATGCCATCCTTCTGAGTGTAACCTTTAGCAACAAGTCTAGCCTTATATCTTTCAATGTTTCCCTTAGAGTCCCGTTTGGTCTTAAAAACCCATTTACAACCAACTTGTTTTGACCCCTCAAGCAACTCGACTAAATCCCAGACTTGATTGTCACTCATTGATTGCATTTCTTCCTTCATGGCATTAAACTACTTTTCAGAATTATCATATTCCATGGCTTTCTGGAAAGAGACTGGATCCTTATCAATGCTCAACTCACATTCATGCTCAAGTGAGTAAACCACATAATCACTAGAAATAGTTGGCCTTTTTTGCCTTTGTGACCTCCGTAATGCTATTTCTTATGAAACCACTTGATCATTCGTGAATTGTTCATTATTTGCTGGTTCATTATTTATATGGTCATTTTGTGGGTTCGGAATGTTGTTTTGTTGTTCAACCATTTTGTTAAACCGTGATACAACAAGTGGAACAACAACCGAAGAAGAGACATTAGGAAAATCCATCTGAGTTGGATTTTCAATCTGAATCTCTTGCACATTCACTTTACGTGGTTCACTGCTCCCACTAATTTGGCCATTTTCAATAAACCAAGCATTACCAGACTCAACAATTCTCGTACTATGGTTAGGACAATAAAATCTGTACCCTTTTGACTTTTCAGGATATCCTATGAAAAATCCACTAACCGTTCTAGCATCAAGCTTCTTTTCATGTGGATTATATATCCTTACTTCCGCTGGGCAACCCCAAACATGAAGATGCCTCAGACTAGGTTTCCTTCCCATCCACAGTTCATAAGGGGTCTTAGGAACTGCCTTACAAGGAACCCTATTAAGTAAATATGCAGCAGTCTTTAATGCATGCATCCATAATGATAAAGGTACAGTACAATTATTTAGCATACTTCTAACCATTTCCATAAGAGATCGATTCCGCCTTTCTGCTACACCATTCTGTTGAGGTGTACCTGGCATTGTGTATTGCGCACAAATGCCACGACTTTCAAGGAACTTTGCAAATGGACCTAGACATTGTCCATTTTCATTAAATTTATCATAATATTCACCACCTCTATCAGATCTCACCACTTTAACTTTTCTATTTAACTGCCTTTTTACCTCATTAATGAATATCTCAAGGATATCCACTGATTGAGTCTTTTCATGCAGTAAATATACATAACTGTACCGTGAGAAATCATCGATAAAGGTAATAAAATATTTTTCACCACTCCAAGAGGGAACATCGAAAGGGCCACATATATCAGTGTGTATAAGTTCAAGCAATTCACTGCTTCTTGTGGTTGGAGTCTTTAATGTGTGCTTAGTTTGCTTACCTTTAATGCAATCTATACACACGTCCCAGTCAGTGAAATCCAATTGAGGTAAGATTCCACCTTTCACTAACCTCAAAATCCTTTCTTTGGATATGTGACCTAACCTTTGATGCCACAAGAAAGCAGAACATTCATCATGTGCACTACGTTTAATACCTATATTGTGTTCAACATTAAACATGGATTCAATAAATTCAGCATCAAGATTAAAATGATACAAACTATCAATCAAAGTACCAGAACCATAATAGTACTTAAGTTTGTATAATGAAAAAACACCATTACAAATCTTAAAACTGAAACCAACATTATCCAACCTCCCTACAGAAACTAGATTTCTAGCACATTCAGGAACATAGAGACACTTTTCAAGATCCAGATAACGACCAGTGTCCAGGATCAATCTATAAGTCCCAATTCCTTCTATTTGTGCCTTCATTCTGTTTCCCATGAATAGAAACTTTTCAGTTTCGTTTATGGGTTGGATCGAAAGAAATCACTGTATAATATGAGACACATGAGTAGTTACACCAGAATCTAACCACCAGGTATTATTAGGCACTTCAATAAGATTTGATTCAAAACAGACTGAAACATAAAGTATACCTTTCTTTTCAAACCAAATCTTCCTTTTAGGACAGTCCTTCTTGAAGTGACCATTCTTCCTACAGAAGTAGCACTTCAATTCCTTACGGATTTGGCCCTCATTAACCTTCATTGGGGCACTGTCCCTTTTCTTGCCTTTCTTCCCTGATTTGTTATTGCTGCTGCTAGCTCCATTATGAAAAGTGAGATTGATGGAGTGTTCCTTCAATTTCTTTAATCTCCCTTCCTCTTATATCAACATGGCCTTGATTTCCTGAATGTTCCATTTTTCCTTAAGGGTGTTGTAATTCACCTGGAACTGACCAAACTCAAGAGGAAGTGAGTTAATAATAAATTGAACTAAAAAGGATTCACTCACATCCATTCCCATTGATTTCAGTTAGGCTGCCAAATTCTGCATGCCAGTCACATGATCATGAATGGATTGTGACCAATCAAACTTCTTGGTCGTTAGCTCACTCATCAAGGATCCTACGAGGACTTGTCAGCTATGTCCGATTGGGAGTATTCCTTAATTTTCAGCATGTACTCTCTAGCATTGTCTGTTCTGGGCATTGATGGCTTTAACATTTTCAGCCATTTTCATCCTCATTAAGTTCAAGCTCAGCCGGTTAGGTCGCTCCCAAGCCTCATAATGAGACTTGTCAGCTTCAGTGCTGGTCTTTGTAATGGCTGTTGGCTTTTCAGAGACTAATGCCAGATCCAAGTCCAGAACTCCTAACTGATAATGGATTTGTTCGGACCAATCAGCATAGTTCAATCCATTGAACTTAATCAACCCAGTGCCCATAGCAAACATGTTAAAAGAAGCTGCAACATTACACATATACTCATACGTTAATGCTTTGAGTAAACATAAAATGGATTCAAACTAATAACAACTTTAATTATGCATCTAGATTCACCTTTGGGTAATATTTAAATGCATAGCTTTAATCAATAATGATGCCAAGAAGAAAAATACTTTAATAGACTTTCATTGTCAAGCAACTTGCGAGCCTTTATGCAAGTCAGAGAGAAGCACGCCCGTGCTCATTGCAGCACGCCCGTCCTCCTTTCTGCAATCCAGTTACTTTTTTTTTTATTCCATTCAACTATTCAATAATGCTCCATACAATATGCATGTTATCTTTGGATATACATTCATATTAATTCGTACAATGATAAGTCTCTTTAATGCCATTGATTATAATTAATGGTCTACCTTTGGGTAACCTAACAAATTATAATCAACGAGCTCAATTGTTCAATTTTCACTTTCATGTCATATAACGGCATCACACAAATATGAACAATTGAAAACTGTATAATCAATGTCTAAAACAATCCAAACAAGGCCACTGTGGTGACTAACAAATTTTCCATTCATTAAATATTGATTTATGCAAAACTTTTATGAGATTAAATTAATATCTCAAAACTTTAACGACATAACCCAATAATATGTCATAACCATTCTCTATAAATAACAACAAAATATTTTATAAAGCATAAAGAAAACAAACAGTTTTCAAATTTCTATAATTTTGGCTTCGCTTATACCATATAAACCAATTTCACAATATGAAATTAATTTTCATTAATGAAGCCAAACAAAATGCTATCAAACAAATCTAGAACAGGTACAGGCTCTGATACCACATGTTGAATAAACTTTAATAACATAATTAACTTTTAATAATAAAATTTTTTAATCAAAATTATTTGACTCCTCAAGAATCTATTACCAAATATGGGTTCCTAAAATTTTCAATTCACTATTATTTAATGTTGTTGATTTGAATTTAGAGCCTCAAAATGAAAGCCAATACTAATTAATTATATACATTAATTAGAATTGATCCAAATTAATTCAAGATAGAGCGAGGATTTGGTACATGCTTCAAAATGAAAGCCAATACTAATTAATTATATACA
This sequence comes from Jatropha curcas, assembly GCF_041381405.1. Taxonomy (NCBI): domain Eukaryota; kingdom Viridiplantae; phylum Streptophyta; class Magnoliopsida; order Malpighiales; family Euphorbiaceae; genus Jatropha; species Jatropha curcas. The sequence goes on from NC_143159.1 coordinate 19,054,261, forward strand.
TTAATTACAAATGTTGCTATAAGCCAACTGAAGATTTCCCTTCATTAAAATAGAATCCACAGCGATTTCCCTTCATTAAAGTACAATCCATAGTTATTAATGCCAACTCTCTCAACATTTATTATTCTAGATTTTAATGAATTTACCTCACTTTTTCACTTTGCTCTAACTACTATATATATATCTACAACAACATCATCATCATTCAGAGTGTGAAAAATCAAAATCAAAATCATCACTGTTTTGAAAGAGAGAAGACAAATATGAAGACTCAATGCATGCTTTTAGCAACATTGATAATGGCAGGAGCTCTAATTTTGAGCGATTACGGGGCTTCAGGCTTTTCAGACAATTGTGACGACAACAAAGTTAGAGAAGTGGGAGCACAATGTTTTAAGTATATCAAAATTTCAGGACCAAAAATCCCTCCTTCTAAAGGGTGTTGCAATGTATTGAAAAATGCAGACATGGGCTGCATTTGCAAGCATGTCACACCGGAACTGAAAAAAATGATCAGTATGGAAAAAGTTGTTTATGTGGCTCAGACCTGTGGCTTGGCATTCACTCCTGGAACCAAATGTGGAAGTGAGTATTTTGAATTAAAATGTTATATTTGAATGAAAAATAAAATTATTTTAAGAACAATTTTGTGCAATAAGAATATTTAAAATTGTTTAACTAAGAGCTTTTTTTTTTTTAATAACTACCTTCTCAAATAAGAGATTAAAATTTTTAATTTTCAATCAATCGATTTACTAAAATTATATATGTTGGTATTGTTTCAGGTCACACTGTTCTTGTGGATTGAGAACAGATTACAACAATGGTGCAATGCTCCTGTTGAAGCTACTTGAAGTTAGTAGCTTTTTAAATTAAGAAATAAAAGGAGTATAATTTTTTTTTTTAAATAAATGTATGTGTATGTTAAAAAAACTTTATATAATATAGCAATGCCAATTTTCTTTTCTATCCTCTTCAGTAATTTTCAAAGTTTCTATTATGAAACAAATATAAAAGCATTAATTATTGATTACACTTTTCTAATTATGCCATCAAATTAATAAAATCTAATTAATTATGATTAATTTAAATAATAATTAAACAGTGAAATGCTCAAGTTGCTGCCTGCATTATTTATTGAGCAAGCAAGCAAGATTATTGAAGATGTAATTTATAGTATATAAAATAATATATTATTAACTTATCCTTGATAGAATTTATTGTAAATAAATATATATCAATTTATTCTTAATAGAAACATTTATTGTGAATAAATATTATTTATTTATTTATTTATACTAATCATACGTAATAAGAAAGTTTTGTAATAAATTAATATGATCAATGCAATTGTAAATAGTATTTGTGGAAACACTTGGTCTCCTGGATATAATTATTTATATTCTTATCATATTAAAAAATAAATTATAAATAAAAATGATGTCTTATTTAATTAAAAAACTAACTTCAGTCACATTTTGCAAATAATATAATTGCATTTAAAGTTTTATATTTAAATATACTAACTAAAGAATTTATATTTAAAGAGAAAAACTAATAACCGATCAAAAACAAATTACCTTTATTTTTTTCAACTAATAGAATTAAAATCTTTAAGATATTTTTATCAATCTATAAACTTAGTAAGAATGTTTTAAAAAGACAATGTTCCTCCATATATATTCTTTCATGCATAATAGTGTTTATAAATGTGCTTTGCACGTGTACCGATAGATATATTCATAATTTATATATCTATAAGCGAGTATATGATCCTTAGTGTCTTGTAAATACCTAAGTACTTTCTTTGCAGCTTTCCAATGGTCCATCCCGGGATTACTTTGATATCGCCCTAACATTCCTACGGCGAGACTAATATCCGATCGAGTACATGTCTAAACATACATTAAGCTCCCAACCATTGACGCATATGGAATAGACTCCATATCTTTACGTTCCAAATCATTTTTAGGACATTGCATTTCACTGAACCTATCTCCTTTCTGAATTGGAACTATTCCTGTGGAGCATTTTTCCATTCTGAATCTCTCTAATACCTTATCAATGTGAGCTCTTTGAGACAATCCTAACAGTCCTTGTGATCTATCACAGAATATTTCTATTCCAATCACAAAGGATGCCTCTCCCATATCTTTCATTTCAAAGTTCTTAGAGAGAAAACCCTTTATATCATGCAACGACCCAACATCATTCGCAGCAAGAAGAATGTCATCAACATATAGGATTAACAAAATGAGCTTGCTCCCACTGACCTTCATATAAATACATCGATCAACAGTGTTTTCTATAAAACCATATGAAGTGATGGTATTATTGAACTTAAGATACCATTGACGGGAAGCTTGCTTCAGTCCATATATTGACTTCTTTAACTTACACACCAAGTTTTCCTTTCCTGTGACCACAAACCCCTCTGGTTGGTCCATATATACTTCCTCCTCTAAGTCACCATTAAGAAAGGCTGTCTTTACATCCATTTGGTGAAGCTCTAGATCATAATGAGCCACCAAAGCCAAAATAATTCTTAAAGAGTCCTTTTTGGAAACTGGAGAAAAGGTCTCTTTATAATCAATGCCATCCTTCTGAGTGTAACCTTTAGCAACAAGTCTAGCCTTATATCTTTCAATGTTTCCCTTAGAGTCCCGTTTGGTCTTAAAAACCCATTTACAACCAACTTGTTTTGACCCCTCAAGCAACTCGACTAAATCCCAGACTTGATTGTCACTCATTGATTGCATTTCTTCCTTCATGGCATTAAACTACTTTTCAGAATTATCATATTCCATGGCTTTCTGGAAAGAGACTGGATCCTTATCAATGCTCAACTCACATTCATGCTCAAGTGAGTAAACCACATAATCACTAGAAATAGTTGGCCTTTTTTGCCTTTGTGACCTCCGTAATGCTATTTCTTATGAAACCACTTGATCATTCGTGAATTGTTCATTATTTGCTGGTTCATCATTTATATGGTCATTTTGTGGGTTCGGAATGTTGTTTTGTTGTTCAACCATTTTGTTAAACCGTAATACAACAAGTGGAACAACAACCGAAGAAGAGACATTAGGAAAATCCATCTGAGTTGGATTTTCAATCTGAATCTCTTGCACATTCACTTTACGTGGTTCACTGCTCCCACTAATTTGGCCATTTTCAATAAACCAAGCATTACCAGACTCAACAATTCTCGTACTATGGTTAGGACAATAAAATCTGTACCCTTTTGACTTTTCAGGATATCCTATGAAAAATCCACTAACCGTTCTAGCATCAAGCTTCTTTTCATGTGGATTATATATCCTTACTTCCGCTGGGCAACCCCAAACATGAAGATGCCTCAGACTAGGTTTCCTTCCCATCCACAGTTCATAAGGGGTCTTAGGAACTGCCTTACAAGGAACCCTATTAAGTAAATATGCAGCAGTCTTTAATGCATGCATCCATAATGATAAAGGTACAGTACAATTATTTAGCATACTTCTAACCATTTCCATAAGAGATCGATTCCGCCTTTCTGCTACACCATTCTGTTGAGGTGTACCTGGCATTGTGTATTGTGCACAAATGCCACGACTTTCAAGGAACTTTGCAAATGGACCTAGACATTGTCCATTTTCATTAAATTTATCATAATATTCACCACCTCTATCAGATCTCACCACTTTAACTTTTCTATTTAACTGCCTTTTTACCTCATTAATGAATATCTCAAGGATATCCACTGATTGAGTCTTTTCATGCAGTAAATATACATAACTGTACCGTGAGAAATCATCGATAAAGGTAATAAAATATTTTTCACCACCCCAAGAGGGAACATCGAAAGGGCCACATATATCAGTGTGTATAAGTTCAAGCAATTCACTGCTTCTTGTGGTTGGAGTCTTTAATGTGTGCTTAGTTTGCTTACCTTTAATGCAATCTATACACACGTCCCAGTCAGTGAAATCCAATTGAGGTAAGATTCCACCTTTCACTAACCTCAAAATCCTTTCTTTGGATATGTGACCTAACCTTTGATGCCACAAGAAAGCAGAACATTCATCATGTGCACTACGTTTAATACCTATATTGTGTTCAACATTAAACATGGATTCAATAAATTCAGCATCAAGATTAAAATGATACAAACTATCAATCAAAGTACCAGAACCATAATAGTACTTAAGTTTGTATAATGAAAAAACACCATTACAAATCTTAAAACTGAAACCAACATTATCCAACCTCCCTACAGAAACTAGATTTCTAGCACATTCAGGAACATAGAGACACTTTTCAAGATCCAGATAACGACCAGTGTCCAGGATCAATCTATAAGTCCCAATTCCTTCTATTTGTGCCTTCATTCTGTTTCCCATGAATAGAAACTTTTCAGTTTCGTTTATGGGTTGGATCGAAAGAAATCACTGTATAATATGAGACACATGAGTAGTTACACCAGAATCTAACCACCAGGTATTATTAGGCACTTCAATAAGATTTGATTCAAAACAGACTGAAACATAAAGTATACCTTTCTTTTCAAACCAAATCTTCCTTTTAGGACAGTCCTTCTTGAAGTGACCATTCTTCCTACAGAAGTAGCACTTCAATTCCTTACGGATTTGGCCCTCATTAACCTTCATTGGGGCACTGTCCCTTTTCTTGCCTTTCTTCCCTGATTTGTTATTGCTGCTGCTAGCTCCATTATGAAAAGTGAGATTGATGGAGTGTTCCTTCAATTTCTTTAATCTCCCTTCCTCTTATATCAACATGGCCTTGATTTCCTGAATGTTCCATTTTTCCTTAAGGGTGTTGTAATTCACCTGGAACTGACCAAACTCAAGAGGAAGTGAGTTAATAATAAATTGAACTAAAAAGGATTCACTCACATCCATTCCCATTGATTTCAGTTAGGCTGCCAAATTCTGCATGCCAGTCACATGATCATGAATGGATTGTGACCAATCAAACTTCTTGGTCGTTAGCTCACTCATCAAGGATCCTACGAGGACTTGTCAGCTATGTCCGATTGGGAGTATTCCTTAATTTTCAGCATGTACTCTCTAGCATTGTCTGTTCTGGGCATTGATGGCTTTAACATTTTCAGCCATTTTCATCCTCATTAAGTTCAAGCTCAGCCGGTTAGGTCGCTCCCAAGCCTCATAATGAGACTTGTCAGCTTCAGTGCTGGTCTTTGTAATGGCTGTTGGCTTTTCAGAGACTAATGCCAGATCCAAGTCCAGAACTCCTAACTGATAATGGATTTGTTCGGACCAATCAGCATAGTTCAATCCATTGAACTTAATCAACCCAGTGCCCATAGCAAACATGTTAAAAGAAGCTGCAACATTACACATATACTCATACGTTAATGCTTTGAGTAAACATAAAATGGATTCAAACTAATAACAACTTTAATTATGCATCTAGATTCACCTTTGGGTAATATTTAAATGCATAGCTTTAATCAATAATGATGCCAAGAAGAAAAATACTTTAATAGACTTTCATTGTCAAGCAACTTGCGAGCCTTTATGCAAGTCAGAGAGAAGCACGCCCGTGCTCATTGCAGCACGCCCGTCCTCCTTTCTGCAATCCAGTTACTTTTTTTTTTATTCCATTCAACTATTCAATAATGCTCCATACAATATGCATGTTATCTTTGGATATACATTCATATTAATTCGTACAATGATAAGTCTCTTTAATGCCATTGATTATAATTAATGGTCTACCTTTGGGTAACCTAACAAATTATAATCAACGAGCTCAATTGTTCAATTTTCACTTTCATGTCATATAACGGCATCACACAAATATGAACAATTGAAAACTGTATAATCAATGTCTAAAACAATCCAAACAAGGCCACTGTGGTGACTAACAAATTTTCCATTCATTAAATATTGATTTATGCAAAACTTTTATGAGATTAAATTAATATCTCAAAACTTTAACGACATAACCCAATAATATGTCATAACCATTCTCTATAAATAACAACAAAATATTTTATAAAGCATAAAGAAAACAAACAGTTTTCAAATTTCTATAATTTTGGCTTCGCTTATACCATATAAACCAATTTCACAATATGAAATTAATTTTCATTAATGAAGCCAAACAAAATGCTATCAAACAAATCTAGAACAGGTACAGGCTCTGATACCACATGTTGAATAAACTTTAATAACATAATTAACTTTTAATAATAAAATTTTTTAATCAAAATTATTTGACTCCTCAAGAATCTATTACCAAATATGGGTTCCTAAAATTTTCAATTCACTATTATTTAATGTTGTTGATTTGAATTTAGAGCCTCAAAATGAAAGCCAATACTAATTAATTATATACATTAATTAGAATTGATCCAAATTAATTCAAGATAGAGCGAGGATTTGGTACATGCTTCAAAATGAAAGCCAATACTAATTAATTATATACATTAATTACAAATGTTGCTATAAGCCAACTGAAGATTTCCCTTCATTAAAATAGAATCCACAGCGATTTCCCTTCATTAAAGTACAATCCATAGTTATTAATGCCAACTCTCTCAACATTTATTATTCTAGATTTTAATGAATTTACCTCACTTTTTCACTTTGCTCTAACTACTATATATATATCTACAACAACATCATCATCATTCAGAGTGTGAAAAATCAAAATCAAAATCATCACTGTTTTGAAAGAGAGAAGACAAATATGAAGACTCAATGCATGCTTTTAGCAACATTGATAATGGCAGGAGCTCTAATTTTGAGCGATTACGGGGCTTCAGGCTTTTCAGACAATTGTGACGACAACAAAGTTAGAGAAGTGGGAGCACAATGTTTTAAGTATATCAAAATTTCAGGACCAAAAATCCCTCCTTCTAAAGGGTGTTGCAATGTATTGAAAAATGCAGACATGGGCTGCATTTGCAAGCATGTCACACCGGAACTGAAAAAAATGATCAGTATGGAAAAAGTTGTTTATGTGGCTCAGACCTGTGGCTTGGCATTCACTCCTGGAACCAAATGTGGAAGTGAGTATTTTGAATTAAAATGTTATATTTGAATGAAAAATAAAATTATTTTAAGAACAATTTTGTGCAATAAGAATATTTAAAATTGTTTAACTAAGAGCTTTTTTTTTTTAATAACTACCTTCTCAAATAAGAGATTAAAATTTTTAATTTTCAATCAATCGATTTACTAAAATTATATATGTTGGTATTGTTTCAGGTCACACTGTTCTTGTGGATTGAGAACAGATTACAACAATGGTGCAATGCTCCTGTTGAAGCTACTTGAAGTTAGTAGCTTTTTAAATTAAGAAATAAAAGGAGTATAATTTTTTTTTTTAAATAAATGTATGTGTATGTTAAAAAAACTTTATATAATATAGCAATGCCAATTTTCTTTTCTATCCTCTTCAGTAATTTTCAAAGTTTCTATTATGAAACAAATATAAAAGCATTAATTATTGATTACACTTTTCTAATTATGCCATCAAATTAATAAAATCTAATTAATTATGATTAATTTAAATAATAATTAAACAGTGAAATGCTCAAGTTGCTGCCTGCATTATTTATTGAGCAAGCAAGCAAGATTATTGAAGATGTAATTTATAGTATATAAAATAATATATTATTAACTTATCCTTGATAGAATTTATTGTAAATAAATATATATCAATTTATTCTTAATAGAAACATTTATTGTGAATAAATATTATTTATTTATTTATTTATACTAATCATACGTAATAAGAAAGTTTTGTAATAAATTAATATGATCAATGCAATTGTAAATAGTATTTGTGGAAACACTTGGTCTCCTGGATATAATTATTTATATTCTTATCATATTAAAAAATAAATTATAAATAAAAATGATGTCTTATTTAATTAAAAAACTAACTTCAGTCACATTTTGCAAATAATATAATTGCATTTAAAGTTTTATATTTAAATATACTAACTAAAGAATTTATATTTAAAGAGAAAAACTAATAACCGATCAAAAACAAATTACCTTTATTTTTTTCAACTAATAGAATTAAAATCTTTAAGATATTTTTATCAATCTATAAACTTAGTAAGAATGTTTTAAAAAGACAATGTTCCTCCATATATATTCTTTCATGCATAATAGTGTTTATAAATGTGCTTTGCACGTGTACCGATAGATATATTCATAATTTATATATCTATAAGCGAGTATATGATCCTTAGTGTCTTGTAAATACCTAAGTACTTTCTTTGCAGCTTTCCAATGGTCCATCCCGGGATTACTTTGATATCGCCCTAACATTCCTACGGCGAGACTAATATCCGATCGAGTACATGTCTAAACATACATTAAGCTCCCAACCATTGACGCATATGGAATAGACTCCATATCTTTACGTTCCAAATCATTTTTAGGACATTGCATTTCACTGAACCTATCTCCTTTCTGAATTGGAACTATTCCTGTGGAGCATTTTTCCATTCTGAATCTCTCTAATACCTTATCAATGTGAGCTCTTTGAGACAATCCTAACAGTCCTTGTGATCTATCACAGAATATTTCTATTCCAATCACAAAGGATGCCTCTCCCATATCTTTCATTTCAAAGTTCTTAGAGAGAAAACCCTTTATATCATGCAACGACCCAACATCATTCGCAGCAAGAAGAATGTCATCAACATATAGGATTAACAAAATGAGCTTGCTCCCACTGACCTTCATATAAATACATCGATCAACAGTGTTTTCTATAAAACCATATGAAGTGATGGTATTATTGAACTTAAGATACCATTGACGGGAAGCTTGCTTCAGTCCATATATTGACTTCTTTAACTTACACACCAAGTTTTCCTTTCCTGTGACCACAAACCCCTCTGGTTGGTCCATATATACTTCCTCCTCTAAGTCACCATTAAGAAAGGCTGTCTTTACATCCATTTGGTGAAGCTCTAGATCATAATGAGCCACCAAAGCCAAAATAATTCTTAAAGAGTCCTTTTTGGAAACTGGAGAAAAGGTCTCTTTATAATCAATGCCATCCTTCTGAGTGTAACCTTTAGCAACAAGTCTAGCCTTATATCTTTCAATGTTTCCCTTAGAGTCCCGTTTGGTCTTAAAAACCCATTTACAACCAACTTGTTTTGACCCCTCAAGCAACTCGACTAAATCCCAGACTTGATTGTCACTCATTGATTGCATTTCTTCCTTCATGGCATTAAACTACTTTTCAGAATTATCATATTCCATGGCTTTCTGGAAAGAGACTGGATCCTTATCAATGCTCAACTCACATTCATGCTCAAGTGAGTAAACCACATAATCACTAGAAATAGTTGGCCTTTTTTGCCTTTGTGACCTCCGTAATGCTATTTCTTATGAAACCACTTGATCATTCGTGAATTGTTCATTATTTGCTGGTTCATCATTTATATGGTCATTTTGTGGGTTCGGAATGTTGTTTTGTTGTTCAACCATTTTGTTAAACCGTGATACAACAAGTGGAACAACAACCGAAGAAGAGACATTAGGAAAATCCATCTGAGTTGGATTTTCAATCTGAATCTCTTGCACATTCACTTTACGTGGTTCACTGCTCCCACTAATTTGGCCATTTTCAATAAACCAAGCATTACCAGACTCAACAATTCTCGTACTATGGTTAGGACAATAAAATCTGTACCCTTTTGACTTTTCAGGATATCCTATGAAAAATCCACTAACCGTTCTAGCATCAAGCTTCTTTTCATGTGGATTATATATCCTTACTTCCGCTGGGCAACCCCAAACATGAAGATGCCTCAGACTAGGTTTCCTTCCCATCCACAGTTCATAAGGGGTCTTAGGAACTGCCTTACAAGGAACCCTATTAAGTAAATATGCAGCAGTCTTTAATGCATGCATCCATAATGATAAAGGTACAGTACAATTATTTAGCATACTTCTAACCATTTCCATAAGAGATCGATTCCGCCTTTCTGCTACACCATTCTGTTGAGGTGTACCTGGCATTGTGTATTGCGCACAAATGCCACGACTTTCAAGGAACTTTGCAAATGGACCTAGACATTGTCCATTTTCATTAAATTTATCATAATATTCACCACCTCTATCAGATCTCACCACTTTAACTTTTCTATTTAACTGCCTTTTTACCTCATTAATGAGTATCTCAAGGATATCCACTGATTGAGTCTTTTCATGCAGTAAATATACATAACTGTACCGTGAGAAATCATCGATAAAGGTAATAAAATATTTTTCACCACCCCAAGAGGGAACATCGAAAGGGCCACATATATCAGTGTGTATAAGTTCAAGCAATTCACTGCTTCTTGTGGTTGGAGTCTTTAATGTGTGCTTAGTTTGCTTACCTTTAATGCAATCTATACACACGTCCCAGTCAGTGAAATCCAATTGAGGTAAGATTCCACCTTTCACTAACCTCAAAATCCTTTCTTTGGATATGTGACCTAACCTTTGATGCCACAAGAAAGCAGAACATTCATCATGTGCACTACGTTTAATACCTATATTGTGTTCAACATTAAACATGGATTCAATAAATTCAGCATCAAGATTAAAATGATACAAACTATCAATCAAAGTACCAGAACCATAATAGTACTTAGGTTTGTATAATGAAAAAACACCATTACAAATCTTAAAACTGAAACCAACATTATCCAACCTCCCTACAGAAACTAGATTTCTAGCACATTCAGGAACATAGAGACACTTTTCAAGATCCAGATAACGACCAGTGTCCAGGATCAATCTATAAGTCCCAATTCCTTCTATTTGTGCCTTCATTCTGTTTCCCATGAATAGAAACTTTTCAGTTTCGTTTATGGGTTGGATCGAAAGAAATCACTGTATAATATGAGACACATGAGTAGTTACACCAGAATCTAACCACCAGGTATTATTAGGCACTTCAATAAGATTTGATTCAAAACAGACTGAAACATAAAGTATACCTTTCTTTTCAAACCAAATCTTCCTTTTAGGACAGTCCTTCTTGAAGTGACCATTCTTCCTACAGAAGTAGCACTTCAATTCCTTACGGATTTGGCCCTCATTAACCTTCATTGGGGCACTGTCCCTTTTCTTGCCTTTCTTCCCTGATTTGTTATTGCTGCTGCTAGCTCCATTATGAAAAGTGAGATTGATGGAGTGTTCCTTCAATTTCTTTAATCTCCCTTCCTCTTATATCAACATGGCCTTGATTTCCTGAATGTTCCATTTTTCCTTAAGGGTGTTGTAATTCACCTGGAACTGACCAAACTCAAGAGGAAGTGAGTTAATAATAAATTGAACTAAAAAGGATTCACTCACATCCATTCCCATTGATTTCAGTTAGGCTGCCAAATTCTGCATGCCAGTCACATGATCATGAATGGATTGTGACCAATCAAACTTCTTGGTCGTTAGCTCACTCATCAAGGATCCTACGAGGACTTGTCAGCTATGTCCGATTGGGAGTATTCCTTAATTTTCAGCATGTACTCTCTAGCATTGTCTGTTCTGGGCATTGATGGCTTTAACATTTTCAGCCATTTTCATCCTCATTAAGTTCAAGCTCAGCCGGTTAGGTCGCTCCCAAGCCTCATAATGAGACTTGTCAGCTTCAGTGCTGGTCTTTGTAATGGCTGTTGGCTTTTCAGAGACTAATGCCAGATCCAAGTCCAGAACTCCTAACTGATAATGGATTTGTTCGGACCAATCAGCATAGTTCAATCCATTGAACTTAATCAACCCAGTGCCCATAGCAAACATGTTAAAAGAAGCTGCAACATTACACATATACTCATACGTTAATGCTTTGAGTAAACATAAAATGGATTCAAACTAATAACAACTTTAATTATGCATCTAGATTCACCTTTGGGTAATATTTAAATGCATAGCTTTAATCAATAATGATGCCAAGAAGAAAAATACTTTAATAGACTTTCATTGTCAAGCAACTTGCGAGCCTTTATGCAAGTCAGAGAGAAGCACGCCCGTGCTCATTGCAGCACGCCCGTCCTCCTTTCTGCAATCCAGTTACTTTTTTTTTTATTCCATTCAACTATTCAATAATGCTCCATACAATATGCATGTTATCTTTGGATATACATTCATATTAATTCGTACAATGATAAGTCTCTTTAATGCCATTGATTATAATTAATGGTCTACCTTTGGGTAACCTAACAAATTATAATCAACGAGCTCAATTGTTCAATTTTCACTTTCATGTCATATAACGGCATCACACAAATATGAACAATTGAAAACTGTATAATCAATGTCTAAAACAATCCAAACAAGGCCACTTTGGTGACTAACAAATTTTCCATTCATTAAATATTGATTTATGCAAAACTTTTATGAGATTAAATTAATATCTCAAAACTTTAACGACATAACCCAATAATATATCATAACCATTCTCTATAAATAACAACAAAATATTTTATAAAGCATAAAGAAAACAAACAGTTTTCAAATTTCTATAATTTTGGCTTCGCTTATACCATATAAACCAATTTCACAATATGAAATTAATTTTCATTAATTAAGCCAAACAAAATGCTATCAAACAAATCTAGAACAGGTACAGGCTCTGATACCACATGTTGAATAAACTTTAATATAGCCTAGATCTATTGTTCGTAGAATTTGTTTGACATGAATATACAATAATCGGAAGCGTACCTTGATCCATAACAGCAGATCTATGTTATGGGTTACCTCGTTGCGGCAATTCGATTCTCACCATAACAGTAGATCTACGTTTCTTCACTCTGGCCTTTTGTCCGTAAGTGCTCTCTTAATGGTCAGAGAATAACCAACAGCTGCGGGAGTTTCTTTTATGAGCTCTCTCAAACAAACTATTTCCGTATGTGTTTTAGGGAGCTGTCACACTCTCTTGTTTCTGTGCTAACCCTAATTTGTTGATTCCTTTATCTTTTATAAGGCAGAGGAAGGGTATTAACACCCTAACTGGCTCTTATCCATTAAGCCCAATAACCATCATCTTGGGCCACCTTAATTAGAACCATCCCTTTAATCACATGGGCCACATACAGATTATTAAAATAATCTAACAGTTATTGCAACCAAAGTTCAACAAAACAATCATTTCATACAAAATCCCAGAATATACACATGATAGCATAAATGCACAAAATCAAAAAGTAGAGTAAGGTAGGTGTGTTTATGAACACTAACCTTAAAAACAAGCTCTAACAAGCTTAACTAAAACTCTTTAAGCCTTAGATTGCCCTTCTCTTTAGTAGAAGATTCTCCACCCTTTGACCCAAGTAGGAACATCTCCAAATTTCTTGAAATTAGGCACCAAAAATCACTTCTCTAGCTTCACTCTCAAAGATTAATTAATTAAATCAAGTTGGATGAGGTGAATTTGCTGGATTTAGCAAGTAAAAGTTGAAGAAAAACAAAGAGAAGAAGGAGAGGAAGTTGGCATTGAAGAGAAGAAGCAGAAGAGAAAAAGTGGTTGCTCAATTATTGGAGTTGATCTTTATAAAGCAACTAAGGGTGTTTTGGTCTTTTCCCACAATTGGATGGCTAAGATTAAATCAAAAGGAATCTCATCTAATAGCTAAAAATATTCTCCAATTCAATTCATTCAAAATATTATTTATCTCCACAAATTTCTCAAATTACTCTATAAAAATAATTCCTCAAATTTCCTTAATTAATAAAGCATCATAATTCACTATTCACTAATTATCTAAATTCTCCAAAAATATTCATTACTTACTTTCTACCCATAAAAATCATGCATACATACTCCAAAAATATTAAAGAAAATATAAAACATATATAGTAATTTTTCCGGACCAAAATAATACCGAGTCCCGGACCGGTAGTACTATTCACAGACCGGTCGTACTATTCACAGACCAGTAAATCACTATCCATTCATAGTTAATTATACTCAATATCTTCATCGGATCTAAATAAAATATTATCCCCCTCTCTGTAGCACCATTCATGAGCCGATAAAAAAAAATATCATTTTAAGATTCGAAAATTTTGGGGCGTTACAACTAGCAAGTGAAGCAAGTAGAAAAACTCAAAGAGAAACGCCCCCCAAAAAAAAAGCAATCAATCAAAAATTCAAGTTTAGGGAATTGAAGCAAGGAAGAATTATCAATGAATTATAAAGAGACCTTGCTAAAGTGTCTATAATTTTGACCTAGTGAAGAACTTCAAATTAATCTCCCTTTACAAAATAAAAATTTGTTTTGATGTGATGAAAATCTTGATATTTTGCATTGTTTGCACTTTTTGTCTATCCTTTTATTCTTTTTCTTTGTTTAGCTAAAATTATACCTCTAAGGACCCCATTATAACCTAAATAAAGACCTTTGATCTTTCTGATTGTGTGCATTTAAATTGTGGGGAAGGGATTACTAATTTTGCTTATGAGAATGTTGGATTTATATTGTTAAAACATCTTATTTAAAGGTTAAATAATTTTTGTGAAAATTCATATTTTATTTGTCATATGTTGAATAAATTGATGTTGAAAATCTTATTAACTCATGATTAAATTAAAGAAAGTGTTTTTATTGAAAATTGAATTTTCGCTAAGAATATAATTAGCATAGGAAACACTTGATTCATTCTCATGATAATAATTTTTGATACTTTTGAAGTTGTGAATAATTATCCCCAACCATATTAAGTTAGCTTTGTTAGTTTGTTTTAGCTTTTGTTTTTAGTTTTGTTGCTTGAGGATAAGCAATGGTTTAAGTTTAAAGAATTTTGATAGGTGTTATTTTTATAATATTTTTAATATAGTTTTTGTTAGGTTTTTTAGTAGTTTTAATCACTTTAGTTAGTTTTTATTCAGTTTTAGTTATGTTTTTGTCCAAAGCTTCCTTGAAACATAATTCACTTGATCTTGAAGAAATTTGTAAGATTTTGATACAGAAAAGAGCAAAGTAAGCAAAATTCTCAGAGGCCGGCACACCCTGGCTATGCAACCCAGCACACCCGTGCAGGATTCAAGGAAAAATCAGCTTGGATATTTAGAGCCTAGCACACTCTAGTCGTGCTATATGGCACGCCCGTGCCACAAATTTATTTCCAAGCATGCTCACCTGAGCACAGCTCATGCTGCAATCACCTTAGAACTCAAGCTTCAGCACACCCAGCCTATGCCCAATGGCACGCCCGTTCTGAAAATCAAGTTTTGTTTTAAGCCGAAAACATCACCCCAGTCCCTACCACTTGCATGGGCCCACATGAGATACTTTCCTAACATGCCAATCAAGTTTAAATCCTATTTAGACGCATGGGAAAGTCCTAATTGAGAAAAAATTAAAAACCTAAACAATCTCCTATCTCCAAGAGATTTCCTACTCAATAAAGACTTCATTTCCTAAACGAAGTCGGAGTTTTCCACAGAAAATCTATATAAAGAGAGAACCCATTCATTGAAGAGGCATCTATGGTTCTACCATTTTTTGTTCTATTATTTTTCTCTCTCTCTAAGACTTCAAGTGAGCAAAATTGTGTCAAGATTAAAGGAAGCCGTCCACGTTATTTGTTGACTAGTTTTTATCTCTAAACTCTTAATCTTATTTTTACTTTTCATTATTCACATTGATTATGGAATTATTTTCAAGTTTAATTGAATTTTATTTAATTACTATGTCGAACTAAATTCTCATGCTAGGGAATTGATGTAGCTTAATTTCTTTTCCAATTTATAGTATTAGATTTGTTTTTCTTTGTTTAAAGTATAATTCATTATTGTACTTAATGCTTCCAGGCAGAGTTTCTCTCCTGGATTGATTTACTTCATTAATCACTATCGGGAGAAGGGTTTTTGATATGAAAAAGGTAATAAATTACATGAGAATAATAACTTGATGCGGAAGCTATATTGTAACACCCCTTCCCGGTCCACCCGTAAACCCGAATGAACCGAACCGAGACGTTACAAAGTGGTTAACTGTATGGCCTGACATGCTGAAGTCATAATGTATATTGTATATAATAGCATGCTGATACTGTTTACAAAAATAATGTAATTTATATTTACAAAACATGATACTAATGTCAAAATGAAATGGGCCCAACTGAGTGCCCTGTACATGCCATAAAAAGGGTAGACAAAGATACATATCCAAATGAGTAGCTACCCTGAAGACTGAGTCTTCTACAGATGAACTGCAGCAGTTGTAAGCTGACTCTCTACGGTCCAATCTCAAAATCTGCGAGTTAAACAGGTAACTCGCTGAGCAAATAAAGCTCAGTGGATATCTCAACATATAAAGAAACAATTAAGCACATACATGTATAGAAAGAACCATGTAAACACATATGGCACATATAAGCACACACATCATGATACTTTCATGATACCTTGATTATCTTTTGTACTGTTTGTAATACTGTATAATTTATGAAATGTTATGTCAAGATATCTGTATGGCTCCATAAGGTTATAGTGAAACCGAAGTGATAAGAAAAACTGTATGAAACTGGATGAATACTGTATGCTTGGCTGCTATGGCCCATATATAATCATATCCACTCAACGGCCTGTAGCAGGAGTATCAAACTGTATGAGGTGTAGATCTGCTATTCTATGTCGCGACATAGCCTTATCTACATAGTTTCTACCTAACCTCAATGGAGCATAATGTTGGTATGTCAATAATATAACACAACATCATATTAATAGTTCATAACTTCATAATTCATAATGTATATTTGATTTCACATCATTTGCATGCTTGCATGTTGTTTTGATACATGTTCTAATGTTGTATTTGATGTTAAAATGATTGGAGGCATATAAGTGAAGCAAAGGAATACAATTGCATTGAAAAAGAAGTCCAAAAATGCATGAAAACACAAGTCGCGAGCGCGCCTTGCAAGGTCGCGAGCGCGTAATGCACCAGATGAGAGACAGTGAGTTATCGGGCACAAGTCGCGAGCGCGTACTTGAAAGTCGCGAGCGCGAGAAGTGCCAAATGAGAGACAGTGAGTTCTCAGGCCAATTTCGCGAGCGCGCGATGAAGGTCGCGAGCGCTTACAGGCCAAGGGCCAAGTATGCGAGCACGTAGTTCAAAGTCGTGAGCGCGAGATGTGCCAAATGAGAGTCAGAGAGTTTCAGGTGAAAGTCGCGAGCGCGAGAAGGCAACGCGAACTCGTCATGCAATTCGCGCGCGCGCTTCGAGCCTGCACTGTCTGTACGCTTTTGGTCATATCTCTCAATATACAACTCCAATTTGAATGATTCAAAAACCCATGTAAAGCTAACACATAGAGGAACAAATAACTCTTCTATGACACTTCCTAATTCCATCATTAAATGGGGTCAAAAGCAAGATGAAGTTACTAGTAAAATTTCCAGCAAAACCTGTTTCAACATAAACTCAAGATTTACTTCATTTATTCAATACCTCCCCTGTTCTCCCCTGTTTTCTCACCATTACCAGTCCTCCCACTCAACATAAAGCAAGATTGTCTCAATAGCAACACACCACACAAATCTCATACAAAGAAAATGAAAAATAACAAGAGATATCAAACCTTTACTCCAAAAGCTTGAGCTCCTCTTTAGCTTCTTTTCTCTACACTCTTTGAACTCCCTTCACCTATAAATAAGAATTCTTATGAATTCTAAAACAATAGCACCAAATGTTTCAATTATGAACTTCAAGAAGGTTTACTTACTTAGATAGAAGAAAAATTGAAGTTAAGGCTTAACTACCATTAAAATTGAAAATAAGGTGGAAGAGGAAAGGAAGAAAATGAAGAAGATGAAGATAAAGATGAAAAATGGGAAAGTGAAAATGAGTATTACGGGTAGGCCATCAAAAATCAAGGGATTTTATGTAAAACTTCCTAAATGGTACCTCAATTGTAAACAGGCTACAACTTAATACCCAAACTCAATCTTTTAATGCAAATCAATCCTCACCCATATGCTTTGATCTTTTTCTCTCACTCAAGTAACTCCACTTATAAACCCATTCTACCCCAACCGGGTTTGGTTCAACTCGACTCAACTCGACTACTCAACTCTATGCTAAGACTCGACTCAGTAGGATGTCACAATTCTCCCCTCCTAAATAAGAACTTTGTTCCGAAGTTTACCTGTTGTGAACAACTGCGGATACTGTTGTCGCATGGTGTCTTCAGATTCCCAAGTTGCTTCTTCTGTCTTATGATTCCTCCAAAGAACTTTCACCAATGCTATCTTCTTGTTCCGTAATTCCTTAGTTTCTCTGGCTAAGATCTAAACTGGTTCTTCTTCATAGGTGAGATCCGGCTGAATTTCAATCTCTTCTGCTGATAACACGTGTGATGGGTCTGATCTGTATCTCCTTAACATGGATACGTGAAAGACATTATGAATTCGATCTAAGGTTGAAGGTAACGCTAGGCGATAGGCTAATGGTCCTACACGTTCAACAATCTCGTATGGACCAATGAACCTAGGGCTAAGCTTACCCTTTCGTCCAAACCTTAGGATCTTTTTCCATGGTGAAGCTTTCAGAAATACCTTATCACCCACCGAGTACTCAATATCCTTTCTCTTTAAATCAGCATAAGACTTCTGTCGATCACTTGCTTCTTTCAGCTGTTTTCTGATGATTTCCACTTTCTCTTCTATTTCTCTAACCAAATCTGGACCCAAAATCTTCTTCTCACTCAGTTCTGTCCAACACACAGGTGTCCTACATGGTCTACCATACAATGCTTCATATGGTGCCATCTTAATGCTAGATTGATAGCTGTTATTGTAGGCAAACTCCATGAGAGGTACATATCTGTCCCAACTGCCTTCAAATTCTATAACACATGATCTCATCATGTCTTCTAGAATTTGAATAACTCTCTCTGATTGGCCATCTGTCTGAGGATGAAATGCAGTACTGAAATGCAATCTCGTCCCTAATGCTTCCTGCAGTTTACCCCAAAACTTCGATGTAAACCTTGGATCACGATCAGAGATAATGGATGATGGAACTCCATGTAGTCGGACTATTTCGCTAACATAAATGTCTGCTAACTTGTCCAGAGAATAGTCCATCCTGACTGGTAGAAAGTGTGCGGACTTAGTTAATCTGTCCACGATCACCCATACTGCATCATGCTTCCGCTGCGTCTGAGGTAATCCAGTAACAAAATCCATCGTGATCTGATCCCACTTCCATGTTGGCACTGTTATTGGATGAAGCAACCCAGCTGGCAGTTGATGTTCTGCTTTTACTTGTTGACATGTTAAACATCTTGTTACAACATTTCCGATATCTTTCTTCATGCCCGGCCACCAATAGCCTTTCTTCAAATCTTGATACATCTTGGTACTACCTGGATGCATTGTATATGGACTGTTATGAGCTTCATGCAGAATCTTTTGTCTAAGCTCCCCTATCTGTGGTACAACAACTCTGTCTTCATAGAATAAAACTCCACTGTTATCCAATCTGAATTTCCCACCATGATCTTCCTGTACTTGTTTCACCCCTAGTGCTGTTTGTACATCTTTCTTCTGTGCTTGTGCAACTTCTTGAACCCAAGATGGCTGTACTTGCATCTGTGCTAGAATAACTCCCTGCTGTTGCAACTCCATGCTAATTCTCATTGCTCTCAAAGTAAATAATGATTTCCGGCTAAGGGCATCAGCTACCACATTAGCTTTGCCTGGATGGTAATTAATGACATAATCATAATTAGCCAGAATCTGCATCCACTTCCATTGTCTTGAATTCAAATCCTTCTGTGTCGGTAAATACTTTAAACTCTGATGATCTGTGTAAATGTAACACTTTTCACCATACAGATAATGCCGCCATACTTTGAATGCTAGAACAATGGCTGCCAGTTCTAAATCATGGGTTGGATAATTCAATTCATGTGGCTTCAACTGTCTGGAGACATAAGCTACCACTTTCCTGTCTTGCATGAGTACACATCCTAACCCAGTATGAGAGGCATCACTGTAAATCTCAAAGTCTTTACCTGACACTGGCTGGGTCAACACTGGTGCTTCAGTCAACTTTTTCTTCAAAGTGTCAAAACTCTGCTGACATCTATCATCCCATTGGAATATAACTGCTTTCTTCAATAATCTTGTTAAAGGTGATGCAATGATGGAGAATCCTTTTACGAACCTTCTGTAATAACCGGCTAAACCCAGAAAACTTCGAACTTCTGTGACATTTCTGGGTAGTCTCCAATCAACAATAGCTTCAATCTTCTTAGGATCCACTCTGATACCCTCCAATGACACCACATGTCCTAGGAAAGAAACTTCTTCCAGCCAAAACTCACACTTACTGAGCTTGGCATACAGCTGTTTATCCCTCAGTGTCTGAAGTACAATCCGCAAATGTTTATCATGTTCAACCCTGTCTCTGGAGTAGACCAAAATGTCATCTATAAACACCACCACAAACTGATCCAGATATGAATGAAACACGCGGTTCATGAGATCCATGAAAACCGCTGGTGCATTTGTAAGACCGAATGGCATGACTAAAAATTCATAGTGACCATATCGGGTCCTGAATGCAGTCTTAGCGATATCTTCTTCCTTTATCTGCAACTGATGTTATCCTGACCTAAGGTCGATCTTAGAAAACATACCTGCACCTTTTAGCTGATCAAACAAATCATCGATTCGAGGCAATGGATACTTATTCTTGATTGTCAGTTTGTTCAGCTGTCTGTAGTTAATGCACAATCTGAATGATCCATCTTTCTTCTTTACAAAAAACACCGGTGCTCCCCAAGGTGATACACTGGGTCTGATAAAGCCTTTATCCAATAACTCCTGTAGCTGAATCTTTAACTCTTTTAGCTCTGCTGGTGCCATTCTGTAAGGTGCAATTGATACTGGTGCTGCTCCAGGATAGACATCTATGGTAAACTCTACTTCTCTCCTTGGTGGTAACCCTGGTAACTCTTCTGGAAATACATCTGGATAATCACACACTGTTGGTATGTCTTGCACTTTGGACTGTTCTTTCTCTGCTTGTAATGCATATACCAAGTATGCTTCACAACCCTTCTGAATTAATCTCTTTGCTGCCATGGCTGATATCACATTACCCAGAAAATCTCGCCGCTTCCCGACTACTGTAATCTCTTCCCCTGCTGTTGTATATAGTGTCACCCTTTTCTTTGCACAATCAACTATAGCCTGATGTCTGGATAGCCAATCCATACCCAGAATAACATCAAATTCTCTAAATGGCAATTCCATAAGATCTCCTGGAAACTCTTTTCCATGAATAACAATTGGACATCCTTCGACCACTGTATGAGTTTGTACTACATCGCCTAATGGATTAGTAACTACCATACCCTGACTCACATATGCAACTTCTAACCCTTTAACCCAAGGTTTAGGTACACTAATGTATGAATGAGATGAGCCAGGATCAATTAAAGCATAAACTGTATGATCACATAAGGAAAACTCACCAACTATTACATCTGGAGCTTCCTCATCTTCTCTGGTTCGCATAGCATAAACCCTAGCTGGACCTCTTGTATCGGGTCTGTCCACAGTCTCTGACTGCTGTCTCTGCCCTCCGGAGCTCTCACCTCTCCCTCTGCCTGTTATGAACTGTGTAGGAACTTTTGCCCTCTTCGGACAATCCTTCTTCTGATGGTCTGATGCTCCGCATATCCAACATTTACCAGTCACCAACCAACAATCTCCACCATGCCGTCTGCCACAATGCTCACAAGGTGGCAAAGTATAACCGGCTGACTCTGCCCCTCTACTGGTGCCTCTACCAGTTCCTCTGCCTGAACCTCGACTACCACCAGCAGAACTAGCCACAACTGATACCGCTGGCATGTTAGCACCCCTAGTTGTGCCTTGGCTAAAGGGAGGTCTAGAACTAGTTGAACTACTAGCACCTCTGAATCTCTTGCTTTCTGACTGATAGGTACTGGGTGCACTCTGAGTCTGGTCTCCCCTCTACTGAGACCGCTGGCGTCTGGTACGCTGACTGGCCTGAATGCGCTCTATCTCCTGAGCTGCCTCTACCAAAGCTGAGAACTCTCTGAATCTAGAAGCTACCACTCCCATTTGAATCTCATCGTTCAGGCCTTCCTGAAACTTTTTACACCTCTCGGCTTCTGTAGCCACTATCCCCTTACCATACCTTCTGAGCCTGGTAAACTCTCGCTCATATTCGGCAACTGACATTCTGTTTTGCCTCAGGTATAAGAATTCTTTCCTTCTCGCATCTAGGTAAGCCTCTGTGATGAACTTTTTCTTGAATTCATCCAAGAAGAATTGCCATGTACACTGCTCTGCTGATACTCGCTGCTGAACAGTAGTCCACCATGTATATGCCTCGTCTATGAGCAAGGATGTGGCACAAACCAACTTATCCTCTGGTGTACATTGTAATTGTTCCAGAACTCTTGATGTCCCATCTAACCAATACTCAGCTCTTTCTGGACTATCATCCTTGTTAGCACTGAATTCTTTCGCCCCATATTTCCGAAGCTTCTCTAGTGGGGGCTTTCTTTCTCTTTCTACTACTATTGGTGCTTGAGGTATCACTCTTGCAATCTATCTAAAAGTATCTGCAAGTTGCTTTAACAACATCTCTTGACCTGGCG
The DNA here is from genome assembly GCF_041381405.1 of Jatropha curcas. Classification (NCBI taxonomy): domain Eukaryota; kingdom Viridiplantae; phylum Streptophyta; class Magnoliopsida; order Malpighiales; family Euphorbiaceae; genus Jatropha; species Jatropha curcas. Next base: position 19,076,901 of record NC_143159.1, read on the forward strand.
CTCTTGGAGCCTCACCCTCCACTGCTTTGGAGGCGTGTGACTCGCTCTCACCTTCCTGTGACATCCTCCTAAAAGAACAACAACTGCTTAGTTCATCAGGGTAGACATGGCATGTACACTATACTGACTTATGCATGCAAGCCCGGGGAAACTAAACCTAGGGCTCTGATACCAAAATTTGTAACACCCCTTCCCGGTCCACCAGTAAACCCGAATGAACCGAACCGAGACGTTACAAACTGGTTAACTGTATGGCCTGACATGCTGAAGTCATAATGTATATTGTATATAATAGCATGCTGATACTGTTTACAAAAATAATGTAATTTATATTTACAAAACATGATACTAATGTCAAAATGAAATGGGCCCAACTGAGTGCCCTGTACATGCCATAAAAAGGGTAGACAAAGATACATATCCAAATGAGTAGCTACCTTGAAGACTGAGTCTTCTACAGATGAACTGCAGCAATTGTAAGCTGACTCTCTACGGTCCAATCTCAAAACCTGCGAGTTAAACAGGTAACTCGCTGAGCAAATAAAGCTCAGTGGATATCTCAATATATAAAGAAACAATTAAGCACATACATGTATAGAAAGAACCATGTAAACACATATGGCACATATAAGCACACACATCATGATACTTTCATGATACCTTGATTATCTTTTGTACTGTTTGTAATACTGTATAATTTATGAAATGTTATGTCAAGATATTTGTATGGCTCCATAAGGTTATAGTGAAACCGAAGTGATAAGAAAAACTGTATGAAACTGGATGAATACTGTATGCTTGGCTGTTATGGCCCATATATAATCATATCCACTCAACGACCTGTAGCCAGAGTATCAAACTGTATGAGGTGCAGATCTGCTATTCTATGTCGCGACATAGCCTTATCTACATGGTTTCTACCTAACCTCAATGGAGCATAATGTTGGTATGTCAATAATATAACACAACATCATATTAATAGTTCATAACTTCATAATTCATAATGTATATTTGATTTCACATCATTTGCATGCTTGCATGTTGTTTTGATACATGTTCTAATGTTGTATTTGATGTTAAAATGATTGGAGGCATATAAGTGAAGCAAAGGAATACAATTGCATTGAAAAAGAAGTCCAAAAATGCATGAAAACACAAGTCGCGAGCGCGCCTTGCAAGGTCGCGAGCGTGTAATGCACCAGATGAGAGACAGTGAGTTAGCACGTACTTGAAAGTCGCGAGCGCGAGAAGTGCCAAATGAGAGACAGTGAGTTCTCAGGCCAATTTCGCAAGCGCGCGATGAAGGTCGCGAGCGCTTACAGGCCAAGGGCCAAGTACGCGAGCGCACAGTTCAAAGTCACGAGCGCGAGATGTGCCAAATGAGAGTCAGAGAGTTTCAGGTGAAAGTCGCGAGCGCGTAGTTCAAATTCGCGAGCGCGAGAAGGCAACGCGAACTCGTCATGCAATTCGCGCGCGCGCTTCCAGCCTGCACTGTCTATACTCTTTTGGTCATATCTCTCAATATACAACTCCAATTTGAATGATTCAAAAACCCATGTAAAGCTAACACATAGAGGAACAAATAACTCTTCTATGACACTTCCTAATTCCATCATTAAATGGGGTCAAAATCAAGATGAAGTTACTGGTAAAATTTCCAGCAAAACCTGTTTCAACATAAACTCAAGATTTACTTCATTTATTCAATACCTCCCATGTTCTCCCCTGTTTTCTCACCATTACTAGTCCTCCCACTCAACATAAAGCAAGATTGTCTCAATAGCAACACACCACACAAATCTCATACAAAGAAAATGAAAAATAACAAGAGATATCAAACCTTTACTCCAAAAGCTTGAGCTCCTCTTTAGCTTCTTTTCTCTACACTCTTTGAACTCCCTTCACCTATAAATAAGAATTCTTATGAATTCTAAAACAATAGCACCAAATGTTTCAATTATGAACTTCAAGAAGGTTTACTTACTTGGATAGAAGAAAAATTGAAGTTAAGGCTTAACTACCATTAAAATTGAAAATAAGGTGGAAGAGGAAAGGAAGAAAATGAAGAAGATGAAGATAAAGATGAAAAATGGGAAAGTGAAAATGAGTATTACGGGTAGGCCATCAAAAATCAAGGGATTTTATGTAAAACTTCCTAAATGGTACCTCAATTGTAAACAGGCTACAACTTAATACCCAAACTCAATCTTTTAATGCAAATCAATCCTCACCCATATGCTTTGATCTTTTTCTCTCACTCAAGTAACTCCACTTATAAACCCATTCTACCCCAACCGGGTTTGGTTCAACTCGACTCAACTCGACTACTCAACTCTATGCTAAGACTCGACTCAGTAGGATGTCACATATATGGTTTGACTCATGGGGGTTTTCATAAGTTAATGACCTTAGGTTATGAATTCACAAAACAAACCATAAAACTTCATGATTTAATTCATGTTTGATTCCACTATTGGAATATAGGTAATTAGATTGGGTTAAAATAGCTAACAATACATCGGGAGAGATTGTTAGTGATTTTAAGGTGGTTTTCCCTACTTAAACAATTAAAATTGATTATCAAACTAATAAAATAAATTGGATAGAATTAAGTGAAGTCAAAATCCCGAGTAGCTTTTAATCCTTGATTTCTTTTTATCAAAAATTGCCTTGCTTAATTTCTTTTTATTCTCTTTTATTTGTTGAAGTTAATTTCTTAAAATAATTCACTTGATTGCCGTTTAAATAATATTATGTTAATATAATTTCGTATACTTGCAAAAATCATTCTACTTATTCTTTATTACTTGTTGTGATTTCGTACACTTGCAAAAAATCAGTATCTCTATTGGATAATGCTATAAATACATGTTTACAAATGTTGCTATTAGCCAACTGAAGATTTCCCTTCATTAAAATAGAATCCATAGCGATTTCCCTTCATTAAAGTACAATCCATAGTTATTAATGCCGACTCTCTCAACATTTATTATTCTAGATTTTAATGAATTTACATCACTTTTTCACTTTGCTCTAACTACTATATATATATATATATATATATCTACAACAACATCATCATCATTCAGAGTGTGAAAAATCAAAATCAAAATCATCACTGTTTTGAAAGAGAGAAGACAAATATGAAGACTCAATGCATGCTTTTAGCAACATTGATAATGGCAGGAGCTCTAATTTTGAGCGATTATGGGGCTTCAGGCTTTTCAGACAATTGTGACGAAAACAAAGTTAGAGAAGTGGGAGCACAATGTTTTAAGTATATCAAAATTTCAGGACCAAAAATCCCTCCTTCTAAAGGGTGTTGCAATGTATTGAAAAATGCAGACATGGGCTGCATTTGCAAGCATGTCACACCAGAACTGAAAAAAATGATCAGTATGGAAAAAGTTGTTTATGTGGCTCAGACTTGTGGCTTGGCATTCACTCCTGGAACCAAATGTGGAAGTGAGTATTTTGAATTAAAATGTTATATTTGAATGAAAAATAAAATTATTTTAAGAACAATTTTGTGCAATAAGAATATTTAAAATTGTTTAACTAAGAGCTTTTTTTTTTTTTAATAACTACCTTCTCAAATAAGAGATTAAAATTTTTAATTTTCAATCAATCGATTTACTAAAATTATATATGTTGGTATTGTTTCAGGTCACACTGTTCTTGTGGATTGAGAACAGATTACAACAATGGTGCAATGCTCCTGTTGAAGCTACTTGAAGTTAGTAGCTTTTTAAATTAAGAAATAAAAGGAGTATAATTTTTTTTTTTAAATAAATGTATGTGTATGTTAAAAAAACTTTATATAATATAGCAATGCCAATTTTCTTTTCTATCCTCTTCAGTAATTTTCAAAGTTTCTATTATGAAACAAATATAAAAGCATTAATTATTGATTACACTTTTCTAATTATGCCATCAAATTAATAAAATCTAATTAATTATGATTAATTTAAATAATAATTAAACAGTGAATATATTGAGCAAGCAAGCAAGATTACTGAATATATAATTTGTAGTATATAAAATAATATACTATTAACTTATCCTTGATAGAATTTATTGTAAATAAATATATATCAATTTATTCTTAATAGAAACATTTATTGTGAATAAATATTATTTATTTATTTATTAATACTAATCATACGTAATAAGAAAGTTTTGTAATAAATTAATATAATCAATGCAATTGTAAGTAGTATTTGTGGAAACACTTGGTCTCCTGGATATAATTAATAATATTCTTATCATATTAAAAAATAAATTATAAATAAAAATGATGTATTTTTTTAAAAAAAATAACTTTAGTCACATTTTGCAATAATATAATTGCATTTAAAGTTTTATATTTAAATATACTAACTAAAGAATTTATATTTAAAGAGAAAAACTAATAACCGATCAAAAATAAATTACCTTTATTTTTTTCAACTAATAGAATTAAAATCTTTCAAGATATTTTTGTTAATCCATAAACTTAGCAAGAGTATTTTAAAAAGACAATGTTCCTCCATATATACTTTCATACATACTAGTGTTTATGAACGTGCTTTGCACGTGTACCGATAGATATATTCATAATTTATTCTTTTATGTATAATATTTTATAAAAGTAGAAAACCTAATCGAATAAAAGAAATTATAAACATAAATTATAATAATTGATACTTTTAAAGATCAATAAAAAAATAAAATTTATTAGAACAAATAATTCAATCATTGTTATAAAATAATAGAAAAACTAGAGAGAAGAAAGAGAAGGAATAGAGAGAAAAATATGGGAGAAAACGGAAGTATGTTTACTATTGATGGAAGCCACATATATATCGTTGTATAAGTGGTACCCTAATAAAGTCCTACACAAATCAGGAAGATAGAGTTTGCAATAATTAAAAATATAGATTTCTAGCTCATATAAGACATTCACTTATTTATAATAGTCCCCCTTGGATGCTTAATCTTTAAAGAATATATCTCGTTAAAACCTTGCTAAGAACAAATCATGCGGGAAAAAAAATCTTAGTGATGGAAAAAGAGTACGTTATTCGTTTCTTGAATACACGTTGAAATATTTCCTCATTAAAAACATTTACCAAAGGGAAAAAGAGTACAGTGCGTAATTACTCTCCCTCATGTTAGTTATAATATAATTCATATATATCATGCCATGGAGATATCAAAATACATTTTTAACTTTATTCAATTTCTTCATATTCAAGAAGAACTATATCTTGCAAATAAAATTTATAAAAATACTTATATCTACTCATATAATTAGCAAGATACATTAGCGTCTTTATTACACTAAGATATGGTACTTCAGGACTAATAAGTTCTTTATAATTTTCTCAAAGTTGAAAAATAGTAATTTTCTTATCAAGTGACCTCATAGTCATTAGCATCCACATAACATCATTTTAATAACTTAGCCATATATGTTGATTCATAAACAAAATTTCATTTATGAATTGCTCAATCTTCAGGTCGAAATAAAACTTTATATTTCAATGTCTTTCATCTCAAACTCTTGCTTTAAGAAATTTATAATCTTTGGAAGCTCTTCAAGAGTTCCAATAATATTTATGATCAAATAATGACAAATTCATATTCAAATATTTCTATAAAAATTCATGAACATATAACAATATTATTAAAATATCCCTTCAACAGATATTTACTAATCAAGATATCACCTTACTAATGATAGCATATAAGCAAATATTAAAAGTATGAAAGTATGTGACTCTCAATAAAAGAATATTATAAATACAATATAATCATAAAATAATATAATATTTTCTCAGCCATAAATATCATTAAGACGATTATAATGTATGTATTGAGATTTCTTTATTCCATATAGAAATCTTGAATTGTTTCTCAAGGTCTTGATTTGCTTGCTTTAAGCATCTTTTCAATATTTCATGGATATTATTATCTACTAATCCATATAGAACTCTATAATATTAGTTGAATAAATTTCTTGAGAATTTAACTTTATGCTTCAAGCAACTAGAATCCTTCAGGGATTTTCATGTAAATATCTACATCAAGTTGGCGTATAAATAGATAGCCATTAACTCATTAGACGCGTTTTGAATTTTCATAAATTGCTAGACTAATCAAATATCAAATTATAATTGAATCCACCATATAAGGGTATTTATCCTCATAATCAATGCTAGTGCTTTGTGAAAAACTTGTGCAACAGGTTTGCTTTATATCGCATGATCCCATTTCAATTTCATACAAATACATATTTTTATTCTACTGGCTTGGCATCTCTTGATGTCCATATTAAAATTTCAAAGTTTACTTTTCAAGTAAATTAAATGCAAATGTGTCGTTCTATTTTGGCTAATCAAATTTCAAAGATTTGCTCTTTTTCTATTTCTAAGATTTTTGTCTTTAGAACTGATTGGCTTACCACGCTTTAGGCGCACGTTAGACTCATTAGTATAGACAGTTTGTCCTTCAGGGAATTTAATTCTAATAGGAGCATTTTGCAGCTACTATGTGAGATTTAGTTATTTTCTTTTGGATCAAAAATATATCTGGCAACTAATTACTAATAAGTAAAAGTGATTTATATATATGTGACCTATCTAATATGGCAAATATATTAACAAGGAAATAGGTCACTGATTTATCCGTTTTCTAATCCGGTAAATATTAAATTGGATATACATGAAACCTTTCAAAATTTTAAATTTTTATTCTTTAAAATTTATTTTCAAATAAAATTAACATTGTGTGTGGGATGACAAACAATTGAAAATTTTAATTTTAAATATATATATATATATATATATATATATATATATATATAATATTTTATTGTTATATTTATACATCTATTGAAATGTATTTATTAGGTGATATTATAGAAATGTAATGAATTTTAAATAAATGACGATATAAATTGAACTGAAGTATATGTATATACACATTAGTATTTTATTAGTTAATTGTTATACTACGTTATCTCAAATGAAATTTTGTTTTAATATTATAAAATCTAAATAATATAAGCAAAAAATTACAATCAATATTTAATATTAAAAACTAAAAATAAATATAAATAACAAGTAAAAGTGACCAATAACATAAAAAATTAAACAAGTACGAGTGTAATCAACATGCAATGCACATCATAAAAATACTAGTAAATATATAAATATGTCAATAAAATATTGTATATTTTTAAAATTAAAATAGTATTCGCTAACTCCCCACACACATATATTCATTTTATTTAAAATAAATTTTGAAAAGTAAAAAATTTAAAATTTTTGAAATGTTTAATTATCTGTATTCTATTTGAATTTTTTTTTTTAAAAAAAAACATATCCAATCAAAATATAAAGAAAAAATATCAATAAAATAATATAATTGTTTCTTTTTTTTATCTCTCCTAAATAAAATACCATTTGTATTCTATTTTAAATTTTATTTTTTAAAAAATATGTCAAATGAAATCATACAAATATATAAAAAAAAGAATATTAATAAAAAAATATTTTTTTCTTTTTATTTCTCTTCAAAATAAAATATTTTAAATCATAATTAAAATAGAATCAAATTTTAAAAAATAAAATATAAAAATTTTCAAATGTCTCCTATCATATATATTTATTAAGAATAAATTTAAAAAGATAAAAATAAAATTTTGAAATGCTTAATTATGCATATGTATCTATTTAAAAATAATTATTATAAATATATCTAATCAACTAATAAAATGTAATTTTCTAATTGGTTATGACTAAAGTTATTGTCACATATTCTTAATTTTATCAAGGGCACTAAAGTTATTGTTGCATATTCTAAATTTCATCAATCGGCTATCGAAAATCTGCTTATCCTCCGATTCCCATATTTATATATTATAGATTAAAGTGTTGCCTTTATAAATACAAAATTTGAAAAACTTAGATGTAAGATAAATAAATATAAATAAAAAAATTCAAAATCTTAAAAGTGATATATTTATAACGTGTGAAACAATATCTGAATAGATGTTTTTATATATACTGTTTTTGCATTTTGAAGTTTATTTTAAAATTAAAATAATAATCTATTTTTTGAAATGTAAATAATCAATGATTGAAATTAATTAGAATAATGTATTAAAATAATATAATAATATACTTTTTTTAATCAATTAATAAAAAATATTATAAAAACTCCAATTTATCATCGATTATTAAAAAATCAAATTATTTAATAAAATCAAACTATTATCAATTATCGAATGACTAAGGATATTTTAGGATTTCTAAACTTTTATTAAGATTATTATAGGTAATTTTATTATTTTCCTATTTCCGCATTTATATATAGTATAAATTATAAATAAATATATTACAGATAGATAGATAGATAAGAGCCAAATAAATGTTTTAATTCTTATTAGGTATGAAAATATAAAACTATAAACAATTTCAGTAAATAATGAATTTTAATCACAAACAAAATTTTTAAACAAATTATTGATATAAATAATAATAATAATAACATATCGATCATTTTAAATTAATAATTTAAAATAGCCTCTAAAATTGAGAAGTGTTGGACTTAAAAATATTTTGTTACGGAAATTCAACATTCATATAAAAAAGTATTTTTCATATAATTATATCTTCAGGAAAGTAATAATGTGAATGTTTAATTATTTTGTTCGGATGGTAATAAAATATTTTAATCAATAATAAAATTGAAAATTTCTTAATTAGAATGGGATTAAATTATCCTTAATAATATTTTTAATCAATCAATAAAATATCAATAAAATTAAAAATTTTCTAATTAAAATAGGACTAAAATATCCTTAATGATATTTTTAATCAACCAATAAAATACCAATAAAATTAAAAGTTTCATAATTAGAATAGGACAAAATTATCCTTAATAATATTTTTAATCAGCCAATAAAATTAAAAGTTCGTAGAAGTGTTTTAGGGACCCAATATTCCTTATTCATACTTTGTATATTTTTAATTTAGTAATGATAATTCTTATTATATATTGATAATCTAAAAAAATATGATGATCTTAAGGGAGTGATAATACTCTTGTTGTACTTAATAACCTTAATTATCATTAACCCTTTTCTAGAGATGGGTTTAACCTTATATACAAGGTATTAGTGTCAAGTTGGTTACTCAAATGATGGGGAAGAGATACCCAGGCATTATCTCCTAATGGTGTTTAGGTTACTTGTTGGTCCATAACAGGAAATGCATGAATATTATGCCAAAAAAAGGTTTCATGATCTTGGGTGCATATAACCCTAGGGATTAGTTTTAGAGTTATTACATGCTTTTTGGTGGTCTGGATTGAGGGTCTCATCTGCTAGAGTTGGAATATACCTTGTAATTTGACCATGTCGTATCAAATGAAACGATCGGTATGCCGAACCCTTTACCCTACCATAAGGAACAAAAGTATGCAGGATTGGGTGAGCAACTTTCTTGACCAACTCGGTTTGCTTAATTTTAATGATGAAAAAAGATCCTAAATGATGCATCTGTATGTATGCAAAGGTGATTTTCAATAAGACCCAAACTAGAGACTCGGAGCTTACTAGGTAGTCCTCTTACTATATTTTTTATTTTGTAAAAAAAAATGTTTAAGTTCCCAGTGGAGTCGCCAGTTGTGAGCCCCCTTCCGAGCCCTGAGGGAAAGGATGTTCAAATGACGGAGTTCTTTGGTTCAATCGGGCCCATTAGTCGATTCGTCATGGAAACTAGGAGGAACTCCTTACAGTTCCTTATTGTTGTTGGTTAGATTAATAAGTTATGGCTCTGTTTAGTGCTTATGTGATGTCAGGTTGGCTTTTTAGAGGGCTTTGAGAGATGTCGTATGCTAAGATGCTTTGACCA